>NW_027332008.1:176485-293530 GCF_048418815.1 Hemitrygon akajei | reverse complement strand
TTGTCCTAGACTCCCCCACTATAGGAAACATCATCTCCACATCCACTCTATCTGTGTCCTCTGGTCCTAGACTCCCCAATATAGGAAACATCATCTCCACATCAACTCTATCTGTGTCCTCTGGTCCTAGACTCCCCCACTATAGGAAACATCCTCTCCACATCCACTCTATCTGTGTCCTCTGGTCCTAGACTCCCCCACTATAGGAAACATCATCTCCACATCCACTCTATCTGTGTCCTCTGGTCCTAGACTCCCCCACTATAGGAAACATCCTCTCCACATCCACTCTATCCGTGTCCTCTGGTCCCAGACTCCCCCACTATAGGAAACATCCTCTCCACATCCATTCTATCTGTGTCCTCTGGTCCTAGACTCCCCCACTACAGGAAACATCCTCTCCACATCCACTCTATCCGTGTCCTCTGGTCCCAGACTCCCCCACTATAGGAAACATCCTCTCCACATCCACTCTATCTGTGTCCTCTGGTCCTAGACTCCCCCACTACAGGAAACATCCTCTCCACATCCACTCTATCTGTGTCCTTGGGTCCTAGACTCCCCCACTATAGGAAACAACCTCTCCACATCCACTCTATCTGTGTCCTCTGGTCCTAGACTCCCCCAATATAGGAAACATCATCTCCACATCCACTCTATCTGTGTCCTCTGGTCCTAGACTCCCCCACTATAGGAAACATCCTCTCCACATCCACTCTATCTGTGTCCTCTGGTCCTAGACTCCCCCACTATAGGAAACATCATCTCCACATCCACTCTATCTGTGTCCTCTGGTCCTAGACTCCCCCACTATAGGAAACATCCTCTCCACATCCACTCTATCCGTGTCCTCTGGTCCCAGACTCCCCCACTATAGGAAACATCCTCTCCACATCCACTCTATCCGTGTCCTCTGGTCCTAGACTCCCCCACTACAGGAAACATCCTCTCCACATCCACTCTATCCGTGTCCTCTGGTCCCAGACTCCCCCACTATAGGAAACATCCTCTCCACATCCACTCTATCTGTGTCCTCTGGTCCTAGACTCCCCCACTACAGGAAACATCCTCTCCACATCCACTCTATCTGTGTCCTTGGGTCCTAGACTCCCCCACTATAGGAAACAACCTCTCCACATCCACTCTATCTGTGTCCTCTGGTCCTAGACTCCCCCAATATAGGAAACATCATCTCCACATCCACTCTATCTGTGTCCTCTTGTCCTAGACTCCCCCACTATAGGAAACATCCTCTCCACATCCACTCTATCTGTGTCCTCTGGTCCAAGACTCCCCCACTATAGGAAACATCCTCTCCACATCCACTCTATCTGTGTCCTCTGGTCCTAGACTCCCCCACTATAGGAAACATCCTCTCCACATCCACTCTATCTGTGTCCTCTGGTCCTAGACTCCCCCACTACAGGAAACATCCTCTCCACATCCACTCTATCTGTGTCCTCTGGTCCAAGACTCCCCCACTATAGGAAACATCCTCTCCACATCCACTCTATCTGTGTCATCTGGTCCTAGACTCCCCCACTACAGGAAACATCCTCTCCACATCCACTCTATCTGTGTCCTTGGGTCCTAGACTCCCCCACTATAGGAAACAACCTCTCCACATCCACTCTATCTGTGTCCTCTGGTCCTAGACTCCCCCAATATAGGAAACATCATCTCCACATCCACTCTATCTGTGTCTTCTGGTCCTAGACTCCCCCACTATAGGAAACATCCTCTCCACATCCACTCTATCTGTGTCCTCTGGTCCTAGACTCCCCCACTACAGGAAACATCCTCTCCACATCCACTCTATCTGTGTCCTCTGGTCCTAGACTCCCCCACTATAGGAAACATCCTCTCCACATCCACTCTATCTGTGTCCTCTGGTCCTAGACTCCCCCACTATAGGAAACATCCTCTCCACATCCACTCTATCTGTGTCCTCTGGTCCTAGACTCACCCACTATAGGAAACATCCTCTCCACATCCACACTAACTGTGTCCTCTGGTCCTAGACTCACCCACTATAGGAAACATCCTCTCCACATCCACTCTCTCTGTGTCCTCTGGTCCCTCTTCATTTCCTCTTGAAATGGTTGTTAACATCGATTTCCATTCCTCACCCGCAAATTACAGAATCCTTTCCTTTATTGTCACCAAACAATTGATACTAGAGCGTACAATCTTCACAGCGATATTTGTTTCTGCGCTTCGCGCTCCCTGAAGAAGAATTCGAAATAACTATAATAACAAATTTAAATTATAAATCATGATTAGAAAATAGAAAAGGGGAAGTAAGGTAGTGCAAGTCAGGTCCGGATATTTGGAAGGTACGGCCCAGATCCGGGTCAGGATCCGTTCAGCAGTCTTATCACGGTTGGAAAGAAGCTGTTCCCAAATCTGGCCGTACGAATCTTCATGGCCGGTTCTGTAGCCATCTCTCTAAATCCCTCTGTCGCCTCTCCGCCGCCGGCAGAAAAAGCCCACCCGAGTCATTGATGTGTAACGCGCAGAGGCTCGATCCCCACGCAGGCCCCCCGCCCCCCACCCGACCGGACAACTGCCCCACGATTCCCACTCTTTGCCCCCGCCGATCGGCCACTGCTTTGCCCGTGGTGGAATCTTCCCTCGGGCTCTGATCTAGTTCGACAGCCTTCTGAAACTCCCAGCACACACAACAGCTCTCCGTCCGAACTCGAGGGGTGCCCTGCTGGGGAGTGGTGCCCCCTGATTGGGATGGGGGGGGGGGTTAGGCGAGGGTGGAGATGGGAGGGGTGGGGTTCCGGCGGTAACGGTGGTGGGGGGGGGGGGGAATGGATCGGCGCGGGATTTGCCCCTCTGGGACCTCCCTGACCCGCGCGATCTCGACTCTTTCAGGGCCGACGCTTGAACTCCGGATCTGCCCCCCCCACCCTCGCCACTTACCACCCCCTCCCGTTGTCCCAGAGGGAGGGGCCCCTTCCTCTCCCCAGCCGCCCGGCCGGGAACACCCACCTTGGGGGGCCAGCCGGGAGGCACTGAGGAGGGTAGGGAGCAGACAGGAGGAATGAGAGATAGGACGGAGGGAGTGAGGTGGAGGAGGGAGAAGGGAAGACGGAGGAGGGCCGAGGGGGAGGGGACAAGAGGCTGGAGGAGAGGGAGAGGGAGGAAAGAGGTTGGGGAGGGAGGGCGAGGTGGGGAATGAGGGTGGAGAGAGGGGAGGATGAAGGGGTGAAAACGAGAGGAGGCGGAGAGAGGGTGGGGGATTTGAGAGATGAGGGAATGAGAGAATCCAGGGAGGGGCAGGGTGAGGGAAAATGAGGGGAGCAGAGGAGGGGAAGGTGGAGGGAGCGAGATTGGAAAAAGGGGCGATGGAGAGAAATGGGGGAGGGACGAGGAGGAGAGGAGGGAGGGAGATTTGAGGGAAGACGGGAGAGAGGTGCAAGGGAAGCGGGAAGGAAGGAGGGAGTGAGTTTTGAGGGAAGGGGAGGGAGATAATAAGGAAGAGCAGGGACTGAGGTTTGAGGGGAAGGTCGGAGGGAGGGAGGATTGCGAGAAATGAGGAAAGGAAAGACGAGGGAGGGAGGTTTCCGGGTGATGAGGGGAGGGGAGAGGGCGAGGGTTGGAAGGGGAGCGAGGAGAATAGGAAAAGGAGAGGAGGGACGAGGAACGGAGTGGAGCTATGGGGAGGGAGGGAGGATGGAAGAGAATCCTGCAGCCCTGCGAGGCCCTGTTCACAAACCTGCCCACGTCGCCCCCTCCCCTCACCACACCCCCACCCCGTCTCCACCCTCATCCCCAAGGACAAGACCAGCCCAGGATGTTAACCAGGAGGTGTCCCGCAGAGAGACGAGTGACTGGGGGCTTCTCGAGCACTGGCAGAGGGAGGGGGGTGACGGGCACGGGGAGGGAGAGGATGATGCAGACGGGGAGGGAGGGAGGGTCAGTTGCTGTAATATCCTCGCTCTGGGGTCTCACTTACCGTCTTGTGATATTTTTATGCAATGATTTTAACCCTTTGCAATTAAACTCTGTCCAAAATAATGAGGCTTGTGTTCTGACCCCGGGAGTGTGTGATGGGATGGTGCGGGGGGAGATTCACTCTGTGTCTGACCCCGGGAGTGTGAGATGGGACGGTGTGGAGGGAGATTCACTCTGTGTCTGACCCCGGGAGTGTGAGATGGGACGGTGTGGAGGGAGATTCACTCTGTGTCTGACCCCGGGAGTGTGTGATGGGACGGTGCGGAGGGAGATTCACTCTGTGTCTGACCCCGGGAGTGTGTGATGGGACGGTGCGGAGGGAGATTCACTCTGTGTCTGACCCTGGGAGTGTGTGATGGGACGGTGCGGAGGGAGATTCACTCTGTGTCTGACCCCGGGAGTGTGTGATGGGACGGTGAGGAGGGGGATTCGCTCTGTGTCTGACCCCAGGAGTGTGTGATGGGACGGTGTGGAGGGAGGTTCACTCTGTGTCTGACCCCGGGAGTGTGTGATGGGACGGTGTGGAGGGAGGTTCACTCTGTGTCTGACCCCGGGAGTGTGTGATGGGACTGTGTGGAGGGAGATTCACTCTGTGTCTGACCCCACGAATGTGTGATGGGACGGTGCAGAGGGAGATTCACTCTGTGTCTGACCCCGGGAGTGTGTGATGGGACGGTGTGGAGGGGGATTCACTCTGTGTCTGACCCCGGGAGTGTGTGATGGGACGGTGCGGAGGGAGATTCACTCTCTGTGTCTGACCCCGGGAGTGTGTGATGGGACGATGCGGAGGGAGATTCACTCTCTGTGTCTGACCCCGGGAGTGTGTGATGGGACGATGCGGAGGGAGCGTCTTAGTTCGGGTCTCCGTGTCCTCACACCAGGAGTTTTCCCACACGGTCCCTTGTGTCTGCGTCCGAGAGCGAGAGGATGGAGATGGAGGGATCTGGGGAGAAGAGGGCTGAGCAGTGTCTGGTGAGGAAGGGTTGTAGGAGATGAAGAGGTAGAGTGAGAGGACCTGGGGTCGATACAGGGGTGCCGGGAGGGAGAGTGAGATTGAGGGGGTGGAGGAGACGGGGACAGAGCAGGTGGAATGAGGGAGGAGAAGGGGTGAGGCGGGGAGAGGGGAGGTGGAGTGAGGGGGAAGGGAATGGATAGTGAGAGGGGAAATGGAGAGTGGAGATGGGGCGACTGAGGAGTGGGGAGAGAGGGAAGGGGAGGGAGACGAGGAAGGGAGAGAGAGGAGATTGGGAAAGAGTGAAGGTTAGAGAAGATGAGGAGAGAGACGGGGAGATTTAGGGGGAGTGAGGGGAGAGAGGGAGGGGGAGACTGAGGAGTGGGAAGGGGAGGGAGACGAGGAAGGGAGAGAGAAGAGATTGGGAAAGAGTGAAGGGTAGAGAAGATGAGGAGAGAGACGGGGAGATTTAGGGGGAGTGAGGGGAGAGAGGGAGGGGGAGACTGAGGAGTGGGAAGGGGAGGGAGACGAGGAAGGGAGAGAGAAGAGATTGGGAAAGAGTGAAGGGTAGAGAAGATGAGGAGAGAGACGGGGAGATTTAGGGGGAGTGAGGGGAGAGAGAGAGAGAGAGGGGGAGTGCGAGGGGAAGACAGGAAGAGAAGGGCCAACATCCATCTCACCCCTTCCTCCTGAAGCACTCACAGACGGCGACCCCCAACACCCCCTCTTCACGCCCCTCCCTCATCCCGGTCCGTTCATGCCCTGGGGTCGAATCCTCGCCCGTGCCAGCGGACACACCGACGCGAAGGCCGGGCAGCGTCTCTCCCCCGTCGGCAGTCGGAGGGGCTCCAGTCGGTCGCCGAACGCCGATGAATTTCCCCCGGGGATCCTCACCTTGCACCCTCGTTTTCAAGAATAGTACCGGAGCCGCAGCCATCAGCCACCGTCTGCGCGCCAGCGGCCGGGAGGCAGACCGTGGCGACGTGGGCGGGTGTGGTAAGTTTGCAGGCGGTCCCGAGACCGGCCGGCGTGGTGGAGAGCGCGGGTAGCCGCCGAAAGGAGACAGCGGGATCTTTGCGTTTGGGAGCCGAGAGGAAATGTTGCAGCTATACAGGACCCTGGTCGGACTCCACTTGGGGTACTGGGCTCAGTTCTGGTCGCCTCACTACAGGAAGGATGTGGAAACCATAGAAAGGGTGCAGAGGAGATTTTGAAGGATGTTGCCTGGATTGGGGTAGATGCCTGATGAGAATAGATTGAGTGAACTCGGCCTTTTCTCCTTGGAGGGACGGAGGATGAGCGGTGACCTGATAGAGGTGTACAAGATGATGAGAGGCATTGATCGTGTGGGTAGTCAGAGGCTTTTTCCCAGGGCTGAAATGGCTAGCACGAGAGGACACAGGTTTAAGGTGCTGGGGAGTAGGTACAGAGGAGATGTCGGGGGTAAGTTTTTTACTCAGAGAGTGGTGAGTGCGTGGAATGGGCTGCCAGTGACAGTGGTGGAGGTGAATACGATAGGGTCTTTTAAGAGACTTTTGGACAGGTACATGGAGCTTAGAAAAATAGAGGGCTATGGGTAAGCCTAGTAATTTCTAGGGTAGGGACTCATTCGGCACAGCCTTGTGGGCCGAAGGGCCTGTATTGTGCTGTAGGTTTTCTATGTTTCTGTTGCGGACATGGGCAGAGGGTGGCAGATGCAGTTTAGCCCGGCCGAACGTGAGGGGCTGCACCTCAGTCGGTCAAAGGTGACGAGGCAGCAGACCCCTGAACAGTGTCGATGAGCGGAGGGCTCTCGGAGTCCGAGTTCACGGGCCCCCCTGAAAGAGGCGGCGCCGGATCTGGAGAGGGCGCAGAGGAGGTTTGGAGGGGCCAAGGTCTGCCAGATGGTACATGCCAGATCATCCACTATGGAAGGGATGATAGAAGAGTAGATTATTATTTAAATGGTGGAAGATTGCGCATGCAGAGGGTCTTGGGAATGCTTGTTCGTGAATCGCAAAAAGTTGGTCTTGCAGGCACAACAGGTTATGAAGAAGGCAAACGGAATGTTGGCCTTCGTTGCTGGAGGGGTCGAATTCAAGGGCAGGGAGGTCACGCTGTAACTGTACAGGGTACTGGTGAGGCCGCACCGGGAGTACTGTGTGCAGTTCCGGTCTCCGTACTTGAGGAAGGATATACTGGCTTTGGAGGCGGTGCAGAGGAGGTTCACCGGGCTGATTCCAGGGATGAAAGGGTTAATCTACGAGGAGAGATTTGAGCCGCCTGGGACTGTACTCTCTGGAGTTCAGGATGAGTGAGAGGGAATCTTCTAGAAACATACAAAACTTTGAAAGGGATAGATAGGATCGAAGTAGGAAAGTTGTTTCCATTGGTGGGTGAGACTAGAACTAGGGGACATTGCCTCAAGATTCAGGGGAGAAGATTTAGGACGGAGATGGGGAGAAACTGTTTTTCCCAGAGAGTGGTGAATCTGTGGAATTCTCTGCCCAGGGAAGCAGTTGAGGCTCCCTCACTAAATATATTTAAGATGCAGTTAGATAGGTTTTTACATAGTAGGGGAATTAAGGGTTATTGGGAAAAGGCAGGTAGATGGAGCTGATTACACAAAAGGCATACAAAGAGTATTCCCCCCCCCACACCCCCCCCGGGGTTGAAAGGGCTGGTGCGAGAAGCCCTGAATTTAAGATGCGAGGAATGGGGGTTAGGGTGAGGGAAACGGGTGGGTATGGACACCGTGCGGGCAGAGGACCCTCGGTTGGAGAAGGGAGGTGGGGGCGTGGGGTGTGTGGTCCGCCTTCGTTGTCGACCCCAGGACGAGCCGATATACCGTCCTCCTGACACCCACACACCCCCCGTACTCCCTCGGCACACCGTGCAGTGATCTGATCTCCACCAGACCACATTCTACAGGGGTTGTATCGAGAGCGTCCGGGGCAGCTGCATCACTGCCCGGTTCGGAAATTGCACCGTCTCGGATCGCAAGACCCTGCAGCGGATAGTGAGGTCAGCTGAGAAGATCATCGGAGACTCTCTACCCGCCATCACGGACATTTACACTACACGCTGCATCCGCAAAGCAAACAGCATTATGAAGGACCCCACGCACCCCTCATACAAACTCTTCTCCCTCCTGCTGTCTGGGAAAAGGCTCCGAAGCATTCGGGCTTTCACGGCCAGACTATGTAACAGTTTCTTCCTCCAAGCTATCAGACTCCTCAATACCCAGAGCCTGGACTGACATCTACATCATTTATTATTATATTGAAATTTGTCCTCTACTGTGTCTATTGTCTTGTTTATTAGATAGATAGATAGATAGATAGATAGATAGATACTTTATTCATCCCCATGGGGAAATTCAACATTTTTTCCAATGTCCCATACACTTGTTGTAGCAAAAACTCATTACATACAATACTTAACTCAGTAATAATATGATATGCATCTAAATCACTAACTCAAAAAGCATTAATAATAGCTTTAAAAAAGTTCTTAAGTCCTGGCAGTTGAATTGTAAAGCCTAATGGCATTGGGGAGTATTGACCTCTTCATCCTGTCTGAGGAGCATTGCATCGACAGTAACCTGTCGCTGAAACTGCTTCTCTGTCTCTGGATGGTGCTATGTAGAGGATGTTCAGGGTTTTCCATAATTGACCGTAGCCTACTCAGCGCCCTTCGCTCAGCTACCGATGTTAAACTCTCCAGTACTTTGCCCACGACAGAGCCCGCCTTCCTTATCAGCTTATTAAGACGTGAGGCGTCCTTCTTCTTAATGCTTCCTCCCCAACACGCCACCACAAAGAAGAGGGCGCTCTCAACAACTGACCTATAGAACATCTTCAGCATCTCACTGCAGACATTGAATGACGCCAACCTTCTAAGGAAGTACAGTCGACTCTGTGCCTTCCTGCACAAGGCATCTGTGTTGGCAGTCCAGTCTAGCTTCTCGTCCAACTGTACTCCCAGATACTTGTAGGTCTTAACCTGCTCCACACATTCTCCATTAATGATCACTGGCTCCATATGAGGCCTAGATCTCCTAAAGTCCACCACCATCTCCTTGGTCTTGGTGACATTGTACAGACCGGCACTGTTTTGTGCACTTTATCTAGTCCTGTGTAGTCCTGTTGTCTGGTGCAGGTTTTGCATTGATTTACGTAGTCTGGCGTAGTTTTGTGTCATTTCAAGTAGTCTAGTGCAGTTTTGTGTTGTTTCAGGTAGTCTAGTGTAGTTTTGTGTTGTTTCACGTAGTCTAGTGCAGTTTTTGTGTTGTTTCGGGTAGTCTGGTGCAGTTTTGTGTTGTTTCGGGTAGTCTAGTGTAGTTTTGTGTTGTTTCACGTAGTCTAGTGCAGTTTTGTGTTGTTTCACGTAGTCTAGTGCAGTTTTGTGTTGTTTCGGGTAGTCTGGTTCAGTTTTGTGTTGTTTCGGGTAGTCTAGTGCAGTTTTGTGTTGTTTCGGGTAGTCTAGTGTAGTTTTGTGTTGTTTCACATAGTCTAGTGTAGCTTTGTGTTGTTTCACATAGTCTAGAGTAGTTTTGTGTTGTTTCACGTAGTCTAGTGTAGCTTTGTGTTGTTTCACATAGTCTAGTGTAGTTTTGTGTTGTTTCACGTAGTCTAATGTAGTTTTGTGTTGTTTCACATAGTCTAGTGTAGTTTTGTGTTGTTTCACATAGTCTGGTGTAGTTTTGTGCTGTCTCACACAGTCTAGTGTAGTTTTGTGCTGTCTAACACAGTCTAGTGTAGTTTTGTGCTGTCTCACACAGTCTGGTGTAGTTTTGTGCTGTCTCACACAGTATGGTGTAGTTTTGTGCTGTCTCACACAGTCTAGTGTAGTTTTGTGCTGTCTCACACAGTCTGGTGTAGTTTTGTGCTGTCTCACACAGTCTAGTGTGGTTTTGTGTTGTTTCACACAGTCTAGTGTAGTTTTGTGCTGTCTCACACAGTCTGGTGTAGTTTTGTGTTGTTTCACATAGTCTAGTGCAGTTTTGTGTTGTTTCACATAGTCTAGTGTAGTTTTGTGTTGTTTAGGGTAGTCTAGTGCAGTTTTGTGTTGTTTCACGTAGTCTAGAGTGGTTTTGTGTTGTTTCACATAGTCTAGTGCAGGTTTGTGTTGTTTCACATAGTCTAGTGTAGTTTTGTGCTGTCTCACACATTCTACTGTGGTTTTGTGCTGTCTCACACATTCTAGTGTGGTTTTGTGCTGTCTCACATAGCCTAGTGTACTTTTTTGTTGTTTCACATAGCCTGGTGTAGTTTTGTGCTGTCTCACACATTCTAGTGTAGTTTTGTGTTGTCTCACACAGTCTAGAGTAGTTTTGTGTTGTTTCACATAGTCTAGTGTAGTTTTGTGTTGTTTAGGGTAGTCTAGTGCAGTTTTGTGTTGTTTCACGTAGTCTAGAGTGGTTTTGTGTTGTTTCACATAGTCTGGTGTAGTTTTGTGTTCTTTCACATAGCCTGGTGTAGTTTTGTGTTGTTTCACACAGTCTAGTGTAGTTTTGTGCTGTCTCAAACATTCTACTGTGGTTTTGTGCTGTCTCACATAATCTAGTGTACTTTTTTGTTGTTTCACATAGCCTGGTGTAGTTTTGTGTTGTTTCACATAGTGTAGTGTGGTTTTGTGTTGTTTCACATAGCCAGGTGTAGTATTGAGTTGTTTCACACAGTCTAGTGTAGTTTTGCGCTGCCTCACACAGTCTAGAGTAGTTTTGTGTTGTTTCACATAGTCTAGTGTAGTTTTGTGTTGTTTAGGGTAGTCTAGTGCAGTTTTGTGTTATTTCACGTAGTCTACAGTGGCTTTGTGTTGTTTCACATAGTCTAGTGCAGGTTTGTGTTGTTTCACGTAGTCTAGTGTATTTCTGTGTTGTTTCAGGTAGTCTAGTGTAGTCTTCTGCTGTTTCAGGTAGTCTAGTGTAGTTTTGTGTTATTTCACGTAGTCTAGTGCAGTTTTGTGTTGTTTCACATAGTATGGTGTAGTTTTGTGCTGTCGCACATAGTCTAGTGTAGTTTTGTGTTGTTTAGGGTAGTCTAGTGCAGTTTTGTGTTGTTTCACGTAGTCTAGAGTGGTTTTGTGTTGTTTCACATAGTCTGGTGTAGTTTTGAGTTCTTTCACATAGCCTGGTGTAGTTTTGTGTTGTTTCACATAGTCCGGTGTAGTTTTGTGCTGTCTCACACAGTCTAGTGTAGTTTTGTGCTGTCTCAAACATTCTACTGTGGTTTTGTGCTGTCTCACATAATCTAGCGTACTTTTTTGTTGTTTCACATAGCCTGGTGTAGTTTTGTGTTGTTTCACATAGTGTAGTGTGGTTTTGTGTTGTTTCACATAGCCAGGTGTAGTATTGAGTTGTTTCACACAGTCTAGTGTAGTTTTGTGCTGCCTCACACAGTCTAGAGTAGTTTTGTGTTGTTTCACATAGTCTAGTGTAGTTTTGTGTTGTTTAGCGTAGTCTAGTGCAGTTTTGTGTTGTTTCACGTAGTCTAGAGTGGCTTTGTGTTGTTTCACATAGTCTAGTGCAGGTTTGCGTTGTTTCACGTAGTCTAGTGTATTTCTGTGTTGTTTCAGGTAGTCTAGTGTAGTCTTCTGCTGTTTCAGGTAGTCTAGTGTAGTTTTGTGTTATTTCACGTAGTCTAGTGCAGTTTTGTGTTGTTTCACATAGTATGGTGTAGTTTTGTGCTGTCGCACATAGTCTAGTGTAGTTTTGTGCTGTCTCACATGGTCTAGTGTAGTTTTGTGTTGTTTCACATAGTCTAGTGTAGTTTTGTGTTGTTTCACATAGTCTAGTGCAGTATTGTGTTGTTTCACATAGTCTAGTGTGGTGTTGTGCTGTCTCACACAGTCTGGTGTAGTTTTGTGTTGTCTCACATAGTCTGGTGTAGTTTTGTGTTGTCTCACACAGTCTAGTGTAGTTTTGTGCTGTCTCGCATAGTCTGGTGTAATTTTGTGCTGTCTCACACAGTCTGGTGTAGCTTTGTGCTGTCTCACACAGTATGGTGTAGTTTTGTGCTGTCTCACACATTCTTGTGTGGTTTTGTGCTGTCTCACACAGTCTAGTGTAGTTTTGTGCTGTCTCACACAGTCTGGTGTAGTTTTGTGCTGTCTCACATAGTCTGGTGTAGTTTTGTGCTGTCTCACACAGTCTAGTGTAGTTTTGTGTTGTCTCACACAGTCTAGTGTAGTTTTGTGCTGTCTCACATAGTCTAGTGTAGTTTTGTGCTGTTTCACATAGTCTACTGCAGTTTTGTGTTGTTTCACATAGTCTAGTGTAGTTTTGTGTTGTTTAGCGTAGTCTAGTGCAGTTTTGTGTTGTTTCACGTAGTCTAGAGTGGCTTTGTGTTGTTTCACATAGTCTAGTGCAGGTTTGCGTTGTTTCACGTAGTCTAGTGTATTTCTGTGTTGTTTCAGGTAGTCTAGTGTAGTCTTCTGCTGTTTCAGGTAGTCTAGTGTAGTTTTGTGTTATTTCACGTAGTCTAGTGCAGTTTTGTGTTGTTTCACATAGTATGGTGTAGTTTTGTGCTGTCGCACATAGTCTAGTGTAGTTTTGTGCTGTCTCACATGGTCTAGTGTAGTTTTGTGTTGTTTCACATAGTCTAGAGTAGTTTTGTGTTGTTTCACATAGCCTGGTGTAGTTTTGTGTTGTTTCACATAGTCCGGTGTAGTTTTGTGCTGTCCCACATAGTCTAGTGTAGTTTTGTGATGTCTCACACATTGTACTGTGGTTTTGTGCTGTCTCACACATTCTAGTGTGGTTTTGTGCTGTCTCACATAGTCTAGCGTAGTTTTGTGCTGTCCCACATAGTCTAGTGTAGTTTTGTATGTCTCACACATTCTACTGTGGTTTTGTGCTGTCTCACACATTCTAGTGTGGTTTTGTGCTGTCTCACATAGTCTAGTGTGGTTTTGTGCTGTCTCACATAGTCTAGTGTACTTTTTTGTTGTTTCACATAGCCTGGTGTAGTTTTGTGCTGTCTCACACAGTATAGAGTAGTTTTGTGTTGTCTCACACAGTCTAGTGTGGTTTTGTGCTGTCTCACATAGTCTGGTGTAGTTTTGTGCTGTCTCACACAGTCTAGTGTAGTTTTGTGCTGTCTCACACATTCTAGTGTGGTTTTGTGCTGTCTCACATAGTCTAGTGTAGTTTTGTGCTGTCTCACACAGTCTAGAGTAGTTTTGTGTTGTCTCACACATTCTAGTGTAGTTTTGTGTTGTCTCACACAGTCTAGAGTAGTTTTGTGTTGTTTCACATAGTCTAGTGTAGTTTTGTGTTGTTTAGGGTAGTCTAGTGCAGTTTTGTGTTGTTTCACGTAGTCTAGAGTGGTTTTGTGTTGCTTCACATAGTCTGGTGTAGTTTTGAGTTCTTTCACATAGCCTGGTGTAGTTTTTGTGTTGTTTCACATAGTCCGGTGTAGTTTTGTGCTGTCCCACACAGTCTAGTGTAGTTTTGTGCTGTCTCAAACATTCTACTGTGGTTTTGTGCTGTCTCACACAGTCTGGTGTAGTTTTGTGTTGTCTCACACAGTCTGGTGTAGTTTTGTGCTGTCTCACACAGTCTGGTGTAGTTTTGTGCTGTCTCACACAGCCTGGTGTAGTTTTGTGTTGTTTCGCATAGTCCGGTGTAGTTTTGTGCTGTCTCACACAGGCTAGTGTAGTTTTGTGCTGTCTCACACATTCTAGTGTGGTTTTGTGCTGTCTCACACACTCTGGTGTAGTTTTGTGGTGTCTCACACAGTCTGGTGTAGTTTTGTGCTGTCTCACACATTCTAGTGTGGTTTTGTGTTGTTTCACATTGTCTAGTGTAGTTTTGTGTTGTTTAGGGTAGTCTAGTGCAGTTTTGTGTTGTTTCACATAGTCTGGTGTAGTTTTGTGTTGTTTCACATAGTCTAGTGTAGCTTTGTGTTGTTTCACATAGTCTAGAGTAGTTTTGTGTTGTCTCACATAGTCTGGTGTAGTTTTGTGCGGTCTCACACAGTCTGGTGTAGTTTTGTGTTGTCTCACACAGTCTAGTGTAGTTTTGTGCTGTCTCACATAGTCTGGTGTAGTTTTGTGCTGTCTCACACAGTCTGGTGTAGCTTTGTGCTGTCTCACACAGTATGGTGTAGTTTTGTGCTGTCTCACACATTCTTGTGTGGTTTTGTGCTGTCTCACACAGTCTAGTGTAGTTTTGTGCTGTCTCACACAGTCTGGTGTAGTTTTGTGCTGTCTCACATAGTCTGGTGTAGTTTTGTGCTGCCTCACACAGTCTAGTGTAGTTTTGTGTTGTCTCACACAGTCTAGTGTAGTTTTGTGCTGTCTCACATAGTCTAGTGTAGTTTTGTGCTGTTTCACATAGTCTACTGCAGTTTTGTGTTGTTTCACATAGTCTAGTGTAGTTTCGTGTTGGTTAGGATAGTCTAGTGCAGTTTTGTGCTGTCTCACATAGTCTACTGTAGTTTTGTGCTGTCTCACACAGTATGGTGTAGTTTTGTGCTGTCTCACACATTCTAGTGTAGTTTTGTGTTGTTTCACATAGTCTAGTGCAGTTTTGTGTTGTTTCACGTAGTCTAGAGTGGTTTTGTGTTGTTTCACATAGTCTAGTGCAGTTTTGTGTTGTTTCACATAGTCTGGTGTAGTTTTGTGTTCTTTCACATAGCCTAGTGTAGCTTTGTGTTGTTTCGGGTAGTCTAGATGGATAGATAGATAGATAGATAGATAGATAGATAGATAGATAGATAGATAGATAGATAGATAGATAGATAGATACTTTATTCATCCCCATGGGGAAATTCAACTTTTTTTTCAATGTCCCATACACTTGTTGTAGCAAAACTAATTACATACAATACTTAACTCAGTAAAAAATATGATATGCATCTAAATCACTATCTCAAAAAGCATTAATAATAGCTTTTAAAAAGTTCTTAAGTCCTGGCGGTTGAATTGTAAAGCCTAATGGCATTGGGGAGTATTGACCTCTTCATCCTGTCTGAGGAGCATTGCATCGATAGTAACCTGTCGCTGAAACTGCTTCTCTGTCTCTGGATGGTGCTATGTAGAGGATGTTCAGAGTTTTCCATAATTGACCGTAGCCTACTCAGCGCCCTTCGCTCAGCTACCGATGTTAAACTCTAGTGCAGTTTTGTGTTGTTTCACGTAGTCTAGTGTAGTTTTGTGTTGTTTCACATAGTCTGGTGTAGTTTTGTATTCTTTCACATAGCCTGGTGTAGTTTTGTGTTGTTTCGCATAGTCCGGTGTAGTTTTGTGCTGTCTCACACAGTCTAGTGTAGTTTTGTGCTGTCTCACACATTCTAGTGTGGTTTTGTGCTGTCTCACACAGTCTGGTGTAGTTTTGTGTTGTCTCACACAGTCTGGTGTAGTTTTGTGCTGTCTCACACAGTCTGGTGTAGTTTTGTGCTGTCTCACACAGCCTGGTGTAGTTTTGTGTTGTTTCGCATAGTCCGGTGTAGTTTTGTGCTGTCTCACACAGTCTAGTGTAGTTTTGTGCTGTCTCACACATTCTAGTGTGGTTTTGTGCTGTCTCACACACTCTGGTGTAGTTTTGTGGTGTCTCACACAGTCTGGTGTAGTTTTGTGCTGTCTCACACATTCTAGTGTGGTTTTGTGTTGTTTCACATTGTCTAGTGTAGTTTTGTGTTGTTTAGGGTAGTCTAGTGCAGTTTTGTGTTGTTTCACATAGTCTGGTGTAGTTTTGTGTTGTTTCACATAGTCTAGTGTAGCTTTGTGTTGTTTCACATAGTCTAGAGTAGTTTTGTGTTGTTTCACATCGTCTGGTGTAGTTTTGTGTTGTTTCACATAGTCTAGTGCAGTTTTGTGTTGTTTCACATAGTCTAGTGTAGCTTTGTGTTGTTTCACATAGCCTGGTGTAGTTTTGTGTTGTTTCACATAGTCCGGTGTAGTTTTGTGCTGTCCCACATAGTCTAGTGTAGTTTTGTGATGTCTCACACATTGTACTGTGGTTTTGTGCTGTCTCACACATTCTAGTGTGGTTTTGTGCTGTCTCACATAGTCTAGTGTAGTTTTGTGCTGTCCCACATAGTCTAGTGTAGTTTTGTGATGTCTCACACATTCTACTGTGGTTTTGTGCTGTCTCACACATTCTAGTGTGGTTTTGTGCTGTCTCACATAGTCTAGTGTGGTTTTGTGCTGTCTCACATAGTCTAGTGTACTTTTTTGTTGTTTCACATAGCCTGGTGTAGTTTTGTGCTGTCTCACACAGTATAGAGTAGTTTTGTGTTGTCTCACACAGTCTAGTGTGGTTTTGTGCTGTCTCACATAGTCTGGTGTAGTTTTGTGCTGTCTCACACAGTCTAGTGTAGTTTTGTGCTGTCTCACACATTCTAGTGTGGTTTTGTGCTGTCTCACATAGTCTAGTGTAGTTTTGTGCTGTCTCACACAGTCTAGAGTAGTTTTGTGTTGTCTCACACATTCTAGTGTAGTTTTGTGTTGTCTCACACAGTCTAGAGTAGTTTTGTGTTGTTTCACATAGTCTAGTGTAGTTTTGTGTTGTTTAGGGTAGTCTAGTGCAGTTTTGTGTTGTTTCACGTAGTCTAGAGTGGTTTTGTGTTGCTTCACATAGTCTGGTGTAGTTTTGAGTTCTTTCACATAGCCTGGTGTAGTTTTGTGTTGTTTCACATAGTCCGGTGTAGTTTTGTGCTGTCTCACACAGTCTAGTGTAGTTTTGTGCTGTCTCAAACATTCTACTGTGGTTTTGTGCTGTCTCACATAATCTAGCGTACTTTTTTGTTGTTTCACATAGCCTGGTGTAGTTTTGTGTTGTTTCACATAGTGTAGTGTGGTTTTGTGTTGTTTCACATAGCCAGGTGTAGTATTGAGTTGTTTCACACAGTTTAGTGTAGTTTTGTGCTGCCTCACACAGTCTAGAGTAGTTTTGTGTTGTTTCACATAGTCTAGTGTAGTTTTGTGTTGTTTAGCGTAGTCTAGTGCAGTTTTGTGTTGTTTCACGTAGTCTAGAGTGGCTTTGTGTTGTTTCACATAGTCTAGTGCAGGTTTGCATTGTTTCACGTAGTCTAGTGTATTTCTGTGTTGTTTCAGGTAGTCTAGTGTAGTCTTCTGCTGTTTCAGGTAGTCTAGTGTAGTTTTGTGTTATTTCACGTAGTCTAGTGCAGTTTTGTGTTGTTTCACATAGTATGGTGTAGTTTTGTGCTGTCGCACATAGTCTAGTGTAGTTTTGTGCTGTCTCACATGGTCTAGTGTAGTTTTGTGTTGTTTCACATAGTCTAGTGTAGTTTTGTGTTGTTTCACATAGTCTAGTGCAGTATTGTGTTGTTTCACATAGTCTAGTGTGGTTTTGTGCTGTCTCACACAGTCTGGTGTAGTTTTGTGTTGTCTCACATAGTCTGGTGTAGTTTTGTGCGGTCTCACACAGTCTGGTGTAGTTTTGTGTTGTCTCACACAGTCTAGTGTAGTTTTGTGCTGTCTCACATAGTCTGGTGTAGTTTTGTGCTGTCTCACACAGTCTGGTGTAGCTTTGTGCTGTCTCACACAGTATGGTGTAGTTTTGTGCTGTCTCACACATTCTTGTGTGGTTTTGTGCTGTCTCACACAGTCTAGTGTAGTTTTGTGCTGTCTCACACAGTCTGGTGTAGTTTTGTGCTGTCTCACATAGTCTGGTGTAGTTTTGTGCTGTCTCACACAGTCTAGTGTAGTTTTGTGTTGTCTCACACAGTCTAGTGTAGTTTTGGGCTGTCTCACATAGTCTAGTGTAGTTTTGTGCTGTTTCACATAGTCTACTGCAGTTTTGTGTTGTTTCACATAGTCTAGTGTAGTTTCGTGTTGGTTAGGATAGTCTAGTGCAGTTTTGTGCTGTCTCACATAGTCTACTGTAGTTTTGTGCTGTCTCACACAGTATGGTGTAGTTTTGTGCTGTCTCACACATTCTAGTGTAGTTTTGTGTTGTTTCACATAGTCTAGTGCAGTTTTGTGTTGTTTCACGTAGTCTAGAGTGGTTTTGTGTTGTTTCACATAGTCTAGTGCAGTTTTGTGTTGTTTCACATAGTCTGGTGTAGTTTTGTGTTCTTTCACATAGCCTAGTGTAGCTTTGTGTTGTTTCGGGTAGTCTAGATGGATAGATAGATAGATAGATAGATAGATAGATAGATAGATAGATAGATAGATAGATAGATAGATAGATAGATAGATAGATAGATAGATAGATAGATACTTTATTCATCCCCATGGGGAAATTCAACTTTTTTTTCAATGTCCCATACACTTGTTGTAGCAAAACTAATTACATACAATACTTAACTCAGTAAAAAATATGATATGCATCTAAATCACTATCTCAAAAAGCATTAATAATAGCTTTTAAAAAGTTCTTAAGTCCTGGCGGTTGAATTGTAAAGCCTAATGGCATTGGGGAGTATTGACCTCTTCATCCTGTCTGAGGAGCATTGCATCGATAGTAACCTGTCGCTGAAACTGCTTCTCTGTCTCTGGATGGTGCTATGTAGAGGATGTTCAGAGTTTTCCATAATTGACCGTAGCCTACTCAGCGCCCTTCGCTCAGCTACCGATGTTAAACTCTAGTGCAGTTTTGTGTTGTTTCACGTAGTCTAGTGTAGTTTTGTGTTGTTTCACATAGTCTGGTGTAGTTTTGTATTCTTTCACATAGCCTGGTGTAGTTTTGTGTTGTTTCGCATAGTCCGGTGTAGTTTTGTGCTGTCTCACACAGTCTAGTGTAGTTTTGTGCTGTCTCACACATTCTAGTGTGGTTTTGTGCTGTCTCACACAGTCTGGTGTAGTTTTGTGTTGTCTCACACAGTCTGGTGTAGTTTTGTGCTGTCTCACACAGTCTGGTGTAGTTTTGTGCTGTCTCACACAGCCTGGTGTAGTTTTGTGTTGTTTCGCATAGTCCGGTGTAGTTTTGTGCTGTCTCACACAGTCTAGTGTAGTTTTGTGCTGTCTCACACATTCTAGTGTGGTTTTGTGCTGTCTCACACACTCTGGTGTAGTTTTGTGCGGTCTCACACAGTCTGGTGTAGTTTTGTGTTGTCTCACACAGTCTAGTGTAGTTTTGTGCTGTCTCACATAGTCTGGTGTAGTTTTGTGCTGTCTCACACAGTCTGGTGTAGCTTTGTGCTGTCTCACACAGTATGTTGTAGTTTTGTGCTGTCTCACACATTCTTGTGTGGTTTTGTGCTGTCTCACACAGTCTAGTGTAGTTTTGTGCTGTCTCACACAGTCTGGTGTAGTTTTGTGCTGTCTCACATAGTCTGGTGTAGTTTTGTGCTGTCTCACACAGTCTAGTGTAGTTTTGTGTTGTTTCACATAGTCTAGTGCAGTTTTGTGTTGTTTCACGTAGTCTAGAGTGGCTTTGTGTTTTTTTCACATAGTCTAGTGCAGGTTTGCATTGTTTCACGTAGTCTAGTGTATTTCTGTGTTGTTTCAGGTAGTCTAGTGTAGTCTTCTGCTGTTTCAGGTAGTCTAGTGTAGTTTTGTGTTATTTCACGTAGTCTAGTGCAGTTTTGTGTTGTTTCACATAGTATGGTGTAGTTTTGTGCTGTCGCACATAGTCTAGTGTAGTTTTGTGCTGTCTCACATGGTCTAGTGTAGTTTTGTGTTGTTTCACATAGTCTAGTGTAGTTTTGTGTTGTTTCACATAGTCTAGTGCAGTATTGTGTTGTTTCACATAGTCTAGTGTGGTTTTGTGCTGTCTCACACAGTCTGGTGTAGTTTTGTGTTGTCTCACATAGTCTGGTGTAGTTTTGTGCGGTCTCACACAGTCTGGTGTAGTTTTGTGTTGTCTCACACAGTCTAGTGTAGTTTTGTGCTGTCCCACATAGTCTAGTGTAGTTTTGTGATGTCTCACACATTGTACTGTGGTTTTGTGCTGTCTCACACATTCTAGTGTGG
Source organism: Hemitrygon akajei (assembly GCF_048418815.1). Taxonomy (NCBI): domain Eukaryota; kingdom Metazoa; phylum Chordata; class Chondrichthyes; order Myliobatiformes; family Dasyatidae; genus Hemitrygon; species Hemitrygon akajei. The sequence continues at coordinate 273,747 of NW_027332008.1, read as the reverse complement.
TTTTGTGCTGTCTCACATAGTCTAGTGTAGTTTTGTGCTGTCCCACATAGTCTAGTGTAGTTTTGTGATGTCTCACACATTCTACTGTGGTTTTGTGCTGTCTCACACATTCTAGTGTGGTTTTGTGCTGTCTCACATAGTCTAGTGTGGTTTTGTGCTGTCTCACATAGTCTAGTGTACTTTTTTGTTGTTTCACATAGCCTGGTGTAGTTTTGTGCTGTCTCACACAGTATAGAGTAGTTTTGTGTTGTCTCACACAGTCTAGTGTGGTTTTGTGCTGTCTCACATAGTCTGGTGTAGTTTTGTGCTGTCTCACACAGTCTAGTGTAGTTTTGTGCTGTCTCACACATTCTAGTGTGGTTTTGTGCTGTCTCACATAGTCTAGTGTAGTTTTGTGCTGTCTCACACAGTCTAGAGTAGTTTTGTGTTGTCTCACACATTCTAGTGTAGTTTTGTGTTGTCTCACACAGTCTAGAGTAGTTTTGTGTTGTTTCACATAGTCTAGTGTAGTTTTGTGTTGTTTAGGGTAGTCTAGTGCAGTTTTGTGTTGTTTCACGTAGTCTAGAGTGGTTTTGTGTTGCTTCACATAGTCTGGTGTAGTTTTGAGTTCTTTCACATAGCCTGGTGTAGTTTTGTGTTGTTTCACATAGTCCGGTGTAGTTTTGTGCTGTCTCACACAGTCTAGTGTAGTTTTGTGCTGTCTCAAACATTCTACTGTGGTTTTGTGCTGTCTCACATAATCTAGCGTACTTTTTTGTTGTTTCACATAGCCTGGTGTAGTTTTGTGTTGTTTCACATAGTGTAGTGTGGTTTTGTGTTGTTTCACATAGCCAGGTGTAGTATTGAGTTGTTTCACACAGTCTAGTGTAGTTTTGTGCTGCCTCACACAGTCTAGAGTAGTTTTGTGTTGTTTCACATAGTCTAGTGTAGTTTTGTGTTGTTTAGCGTAGTCTAGTGCAGTTTTGTGTTGTTTCACGTAGTCTAGAGTGGCTTTGTGTTGTTTCACATAGTCTAGTGCAGGTTTGCATTGTTTCACGTAGTCTAGTGTATTTCTGTGTTGTTTCAGGTAGTCTAGTGTAGTCTTCTGCTGTTTCAGGTAGTCTAGTGTAGTTTTGTGTTATTTCACGTAGTCTAGTGCAGTTTTGTGTTGTTTCACATAGTATGGTGTAGTTTTGTGCTGTCGCACATAGTCTAGTGTAGTTTTGTGCTGTCTCACATGGTCTAGTGTAGTTTTGTGTTGTTTCACATAGTCTAGTGTAGTTTTGTGTTGTTTCACATAGTCTAGTGCAGTATTGTGTTGTTTCACATAGTCTAGTGTGGTTTTGTGCTGTCTCACACAGTCTGGTGTAGTTTTGTGTTGTCTCACATAGTCTGGTGTAGTTTTGTGCGGTCTCACACAGTCTGGTGTAGTTTTGTGTTGTCTCACACAGTCTAGTGTAGTTTTGTGCTGTCTCACATAGTCTGGTGTAGTTTTGTGCTGTCTCACACAGTCTGGTGTAGCTTTGTGCTGTCTCACACAGTATGGTGTAGTTTTGTGCTGTCTCACACATTCTTGTGTGGTTTTGTGCTGTCTCACACAGTCTAGTGTAGTTTTGTGCTGTCTCACACAGTCTGGTGTAGTTTTGTGCTGTCTCACATAGTCTGGTGTAGTTTTGTGCTGTCTCACACAGTCTAGTGTAGTTTTGTGTTGTCTCACACAGTCTAGTGTAGTTTTGGGCTGTCTCACATAGTCTAGTGTAGTTTTGTGCTGTTTCACATAGTCTACTGCAGTTTTGTGTTGTTTCACATAGTCTAGTGTAGTTTCGTGTTGGTTAGGATAGTCTAGTGCAGTTTTGTGCTGTCTCACATAGTCTACTGTAGTTTTGTGCTGTCTCACACAGTATGGTGTAGTTTTGTGCTGTCTCACACATTCTAGTGTAGTTTTGTGTTGTTTCACATAGTCTAGTGCAGTTTTGTGTTGTTTCACGTAGTCTAGAGTGGTTTTGTGTTGTTTCACATAGTCTAGTGCAGTTTTGTGTTGTTTCACATAGTCTGGTGTAGTTTTGTGTTCTTTCACATAGCCTAGTGTAGCTTTGTGTTGTTTCGGGTAGTCTAGATGGATAGATAGATAGATAGATAGATAGATAGATAGATAGATAGATAGATAGATAGATAGATAGATAGATAGATAGATAGATACTTTATTCATCCCCATGGGGAAATTCAACTTTTTTTTCAATGTCCCATACACTTGTTGTAGCAAAACTAATTACATACAATACTTAACTCAGTAAAAAATATGATATGCATCTAAATCACTATCTCAAAAAGCATTAATAATAGCTTTTAAAAAGTTCTTAAGTCCTGGCGGTTGAATTGTAAAGCCTAATGGCATTGGGGAGTATTGACCTCTTCATCCTGTCTGAGGAGCATTGCATCGATAGTAACCTGTCGCTGAAACTGCTTCTCTGTCTCTGGATGGTGCTATGTAGAGGATGTTCAGAGTTTTCCATAATTGACCGTAGCCTACTCAGCGCCCTTCGCTCAGCTACCGATGTTAAACTCTAGTGCAGTTTTGTGTTGTTTCACGTAGTCTAGTGTAGTTTTGTGTTGTTTCACATAGTCTGGTGTAGTTTTGTATTCTTTCACATAGCCTGGTGTAGTTTTGTGTTGTTTCGCATAGTCCGGTGTAGTTTTGTGCTGTCTCACACAGTCTAGTGTAGTTTTGTGCTGTCTCACACATTCTAGTGTGGTTTTGTGCTGTCTCACACAGTCTGGTGTAGTTTTGTGTTGTCTCACACAGTCTGGTGTAGTTTTGTGCTGTCTCACACAGTCTGGTGTAGTTTTGTGCTGTCTCACACAGCCTGGTGTAGTTTTGTGTTGTTTCGCATAGTCCGGTGTAGTTTTGTGCTGTCTCACACAGTCTAGTGTAGTTTTGTGCTGTCTCACACATTCTAGTGTGGTTTTGTGCTGTCTCACACACTCTGGTGTAGTTTTGTGCGGTCTCACACAGTCTGGTGTAGTTTTGTGTTGTCTCACACAGTCTAGTGTAGTTTTGTGCTGTCTCACATAGTCTGGTGTAGTTTTGTGCTGTCTCACACAGTCTGGTGTAGCTTTGTGCTGTCTCACACAGTATGTTGTAGTTTTGTGCTGTCTCACACATTCTTGTGTGGTTTTGTGCTGTCTCACACAGTCTAGTGTAGTTTTGTGCTGTCTCACACAGTCTGGTGTAGTTTTGTGCTGTCTCACATAGTCTGGTGTAGTTTTGTGCTGTCTCACACAGTCTAGTGTAGTTTTGTGTTGTTTCACATAGTCTAGTGCAGTTTTGTGTTGTTTCACGTAGTCTAGAGTGGCTTTGTGTTTTTTTCACATAGTCTAGTGCAGGTTTGCATTGTTTCACGTAGTCTAGTGTATTTCTGTGTTGTTTCAGGTAGTCTAGTGTAGTCTTCTGCTGTTTCAGGTAGTCTAGTGTAGTTTTGTGTTATTTCACGTAGTCTAGTGCAGTTTTGTGTTGTTTCACATAGTATGGTGTAGTTTTGTGCTGTCGCACATAGTCTAGTGTAGTTTTGTGCTGTCTCACATGGTCTAGTGTAGTTTTGTGTTGTTTCACATAGTCTAGTGTAGTTTTGTGTTGTTTCACATAGTCTAGTGCAGTATTGTGTTGTTTCACATAGTCTAGTGTGGTTTTGTGCTGTCTCACACAGTCTGGTGTAGTTTTGTGTTGTCTCACATAGTCTGGTGTAGTTTTGTGCGGTCTCACACAGTCTGGTGTAGTTTTGTGTTGTCTCACACAGTCTAGTGTAGTTTTGTGCTGTCTCACATAGTCTGGTGTAGTTTTGTGCTGTCTCACACAGTCTGGTGTAGCTTTGTGCTGTCTCACACAGTATGGTGTAGTTTTGTGCTGTCTCACACATTCTTGTGTGGTTTTGTGCTGTCTCACACAGTCTAGTGTAGTTTTGTGCTGTCTCACACAGTCTGGTGTAGTTTTGTGCTGTCTCACATAGTCTGGTGTAGTTTTGTGCTGTCTCACACAGTCTAGTGTAGTTTTGTGTTGTCTCACACAGTCTAGTGTAGTTTTGTGCTGTCTCACATAGTCTAGTGTAGTTTTGTGCTGTTTCACATAGTCTACTGCAGTTTTGTGTTGTTTCACATAGTCTAGTGTAGTTTCGTGTTGGTTAGGATAGTCTAGTGCAGTTTTGTGCTGTCTCACATAGTCTACTGTAGTTTTGTGCTGTCTCACACAGTATGGTGTAGTTTTGTGCTGTCTCACACATTCTAGTGTAGTTTTGTGTTGTTTCACATAGTCTAGTGCAGTTTTGTGTTGTTTCACGTAGTCTAGAGTGGTTTTGTGTTGTTTCACATAGTCTAGTGCAGTTTTGTGTTGTTTCACATAGTCTGGTGTAGTTTTGTGTTCTTTCACATAGCCTAGTGTTGTTTCGGGTAGTCTAGATGGATAGATAGATAGATAGATAGATAGATAGATAGATAGATAGATAGATAGATAGATAGATAGATAGATAGATAGATAGATAGATAGATAGATAGATAGATAGATAGATACTTTATTCATCCCCATGGGGAAATTCAACTTTTTTTTCAATGTCCCATACACTTGTTGTAGCAAAACTAATTACATACAATACTTAACTCAGTAAAAAATATGATATGCATCTAAATCACTATCTCAAAAAGCATTAATAATAGCTTTTAAAAAGTTCTTAAGTCCTGGCGGTTGAATTGTAAAGCCTAATGGCATTGGGGAGTATTGACCTCTTCATCCTGTCTGAGGAGCATTGCATCGATAGTAACCTGTCGCTGAAACTGCTTCTCTGTCTCTGGATGGTGCTATGTAGAGGATGTTCAGAGTTTTCCATAATTGACCGTAGCCTACTCAGCGCCCTTCGCTCAGCTACCGATGTTAAACTCTAGTGCAGTTTTGTGTTGTTTCACGTAGTCTAGTGTAGTTTTGTGTTGTTTCACATAGTCTGGTGTAGTTTTGTATTCTTTCACATAGCCTGGTGTAGTTTTGTGTTGTTTCGCATAGTCCGGTGTAGTTTTGTGCTGTCTCACACAGTCTAGTGTAGTTTTGTGCTGTCTCACACATTCTAGTGTGGTTTTGTGCTGTCTCACACAGTCTGGTGTAGTTTTGTGTTGTCTCACACAGTCTGGTGTAGTTCTGTGCTGTCTCACACAGTCTGGTGTAGTTTTGTGCTGTCTCACACAGCCTGGTGTAGTTTTGTGTTGTTTCGCATAGTCCGGTGTAGTTTTGTGCTGTCTCACACAGTCTAGTGTAGTTTTGTGCTGTCTCACACATTCTAGTGTGGTTTTGTGCTGTCTCACACACTCTGGTGTAGTTTTGTGGTGTCTCACACAGTCTGGTGTAGTTTTGTGCTGTCTCACACATTCTAGTGTGGTTTTGTGTTGTTTCACATTGTCTAGTGTAGTTTTGTGTTGTTTAGGGTAGTCTAGTGCAGTTTTGTGTTGTTTCACATAGTCTGGTGTAGTTTTGTGTTGTTTCACATAGTCTAGTGTAGCTTTGTGTTGTTTCACATAGTCTAGAGTAGTTTTGTGTTGTTTCACATCGTCTGGTGTAGTTTTGTGTTGTTTCACATAGTCTAGTGCAGTTTTGTGTTGTTTCACATAGTCTAGTGTAGCTTTGTGTTGTTTCACATAGCCTGGTGTAGTTTTGTGTTGTTTCACATAGTCCGGTGTAGTTTTGTGCTGTCCCACATAGTCTAGTGTAGTTTTGTGATGTCTCACACATTGTACTGTGGTTTTGTGCTGTCTCACACATTCTAGTGTGGTTTTGTGCTGTCTCACATAGTCTAGTGTAGTTTTGTGCTGTCCCACATAGTCTAGTGTAGTTTTGTGATGTCTCACACATTCTACTGTGGTTTTGTGCTGTCTCACACATTCTAGTGTGGTTTTGTGCTGTCTCACATAGTCTAGTGTGGTTTTGTGCTGTCTCACATAGTCTAGTGTACTTTTTTGTTGTTTCACATAGCCTGGTGTAGTTTTGTGCTGTCTCACACAGTATAGAGTAGTTTTGTGTTGTCTCACACAGTCTAGTGTGGTTTTGTGCTGTCTCACATAGTCTGGTGTAGTTTTGTGCTGTCTCACACAGTCTAGTGTAGTTTTGTGCTGTCTCACACATTCTAGTGTGGTTTTGTGCTGTCTCACATAGTCTAGTGTAGTTTTGTGCTGTCTCACACAGTCTAGAGTAGTTTTGTGTTGTCTCACACATTCTAGTGTAGTTTTGTGTTGTCTCACACAGTCTAGAGTAGTTTTGTGTTGTTTCACATAGTCTAGTGTAGTTTTGTGTTGTTTAGGGTAGTCTAGTGCAGTTTTGTGTTGTTTCACGTAGTCTAGAGTGGTTTTGTGTTGCTTCACATAGTCTGGTGTAGTTTTGAGTTCTTTCACATAGCCTGGTGTAGTTTTGTGTTGTTTCACATAGTCCGGTGTAGTTTTGTGCTGTCTCACACAGTCTAGTGTAGTTTTGTGCTGTCTCAAACATTCTACTGTGGTTTTGTGCTGTCTCACATAATCTAGCGTACTTTTTTGTTGTTTCACATAGCCTGGTGTAGTTTTGTGTTGTTTCACATAGTGTAGTGTGGTTTTGTGTTGTTTCACATAGCCAGGTGTAGTATTGAGTTGTTTCACACAGTCTAGTGTAGTTTTGTGCTGCCTCACACAGTCTAGAGTAGTTTTGTGTTGTTTCACATAGTCTAGTGTAGTTTTGTGTTGTTTAGCGTAGTCTAGTGCAGTTTTGTGTTGTTTCACGTAGTCTAGAGTGGCTTTGTGTTGTTTCACATAGTCTAGTGCAGGTTTGCATTGTTTCACGTAGTCTAGTGTATTTCTGTGTTGTTTCAGGTAGTCTAGTGTAGTCTTCTGCTGTTTCAGGTAGTCTAGTGTAGTTTTGTGTTATTTCACGTAGTCTAGTGCAGTTTTGTGTTGTTTCACATAGTATGGTGTAGTTTTGTGCTGTCGCACATAGTCTAGTGTAGTTTTGTGCTGTCTCACATGGTCTAGTGTAGTTTTGTGTTGTTTCACATAGTCTAGTGTAGTTTTGTGTTGTTTCACATAGTCTAGTGCAGTATTGTGTTGTTTCACATAGTCTAGTGTGGTTTTGTGCTGTCTCACACAGTCTGGTGTAGTTTTGTGTTGTCTCACATAGTCTGGTGTAGTTTTGTGCGGTCTCACACAGTCTGGTGTAGTTTTGTGTTGTCTCACACAGTCTAGTGTAGTTTTGTGCTGTCTCACATAGTCTGGTGTAGTTTTGTGCTGTCTCACACAGTCTGGTGTAGCTTTGTGCTGTCTCACACAGTATGGTGTAGTTTTGTGCTGTCTCACACATTCTTGTGTGGTTTTGTGCTGTCTCACACAGTCTAGTGTAGTTTTGTGCTGTCTCACACAGTCTGGTGTAGTTTTGTGCTGTCTCACATAGTCTGGTGTAGTTTTGTGCTGTCTCACACAGTCTAGTGTAGTTTTGTGTTGTCTCACACAGTCTAGTGTAGTTTTGTGCTGTCTCACATAGTCTAGTGTAGTTTTGTGCTGTTTCACATAGTCTACTGCAGTTTTGTGTTGTTTCACATAGTCTAGTGTAGTTTCGTGTTGGTTAGGATAGTCTAGTGCAGTTTTGTGCTGTCTCACATAGTCTACTGTAGTTTTGTGCTGTCTCACACAGTATGGTGTAGTTTTGTGCTGTCTCACACATTCTAGTGTAGTTTTGTGTTGTTTCACATAGTCTAGTGCAGTTTTGTGTTGTTTCACGTAGTCTAGAGTGGTTTTGTGTTGTTTCACATAGTCTAGTGCAGTTTTGTGTTGTTTCACATAGTCTGGTGTAGTTTTGTGTTCTTTCACATAGCCTAGTGTAGCTTTGTGTTGTTTCGGGTAGTCTAGATGGATAGATAGATAGATAGATAGATAGATAGATAGATAGATAGATAGATAGATAGATAGATAGATAGATAGATAGATAGATACTTTATTCATCCCCATGGGGAAATTCAACTTTTTTTTCAATGTCCCATACACTTGTTGTAGCAAAACTAATTACATACAATACTTAACTCAGTAAAAAATATGATATGCATCTAAATCACTATCTCAAAAAGCATTAATAATAGCTTTTAAAAAGTTCTTAAGTCCTGGCGGTTGAATTGTAAAGCCTAATGGCATTGGGGAGTATTGACCTCTTCATCCTGTCTGAGGAGCATTGCATCGATAGTAACCTGTCGCTGAAACTGCTTCTCTGTCTCTGGATGGTGCTATGTAGAGGATGTTCAGAGTTTTCCATAATTGACCGTAGCCTACTCAGCGCCCTTCGCTCAGCTACCGATGTTAAACTCTAGTGCAGTTTTGTGTTGTTTCACGTAGTCTAGTGTAGTTTTGTGTTGTTTCACATAGTCTGGTGTAGTTTTGTATTCTTTCACATAGCCTGGTGTAGTTTTGTGTTGTTTCGCATAGTCCGGTGTAGTTTTGTGCTGTCTCACACAGTCTAGTGTAGTTTTGTGCTGTCTCACACATTCTAGTGTGGTTTTGTGCTGTCTCACACAGTCTGGTGTAGTTTTGTGTTGTCTCACACAGTCTGGTGTAGTTTTGTGCTGTCTCACACAGTCTGGTGTAGTTTTGTGCTGTCTCACACAGCCTGGTGTAGTTTTGTGTTGTTTCGCATAGTCCGGTGTAGTTTTGTGCTGTCTCACACAGTCTAGTGTAGTTTTGTGCTGTCTCACACATTCTAGTGTGGTTTTGTGTTGTTTCACATTGTCTAGTGTAGTTTTGTGTTGTTTAGGGTAGTCTAGTGCAGTTTTGTGTTGTTTCACATAGTCTGGTGTAGTTTTGTGTTGTTTCACATAGTCTAGTGTAGCTTTGTGTTGTTTCACATAGTCTAGAGTAGTTTTGTGTTGTTTCACATCGTCTGGTGTAGTTTTGTGTTGTTTCACATAGGCTAGTGCAGTTTTGTGTTGTTTCACATAGTCTAGTGTAGCTTTGTGTTGTTTCACATAGTCTAGTGCAGTTTTGTGTTGTTTCACATAGTCTAGTGTAGTTTTGTGTTGTTTCACATAGTCTGGTGTAGTTTTGTGCTGTCTCACACAGTCTGGTGTAGTTTAGTGCTGTCGCACACAGTCTGGTGTAGTTTTGTGCTGTCTCACACAGTCTAGTGTGGTTTTGTGTTGTTTCACACAGTCTAGTGCAGTTTTGTGTTGTTTCACACAGTCTGGTGTAGTTTTGTGCTGTCTCACACAGTCTGGTGTAGTTTTGTGTTGTTTCACACAGTCTGGTGTAGTTTTGTGCTGTCTCAGACAGTCTAGTGCAGTTTTGTGTTGTTTCACATAGTCTGGTGTAGTTTTTTGTAGCTTCACATAGTCTAGTGTAGTGTTGTGTTGTTTCTCATAGTCTGGTGTAGTTTTCTGCTGTCTCACACAGTCTAGAGTAGTTTTGTGTTGTTTCACATAGTCTAGTGTAGTTTTGTGTTGCTTAGGGTAGTCTAGTGCAGTTTTGTGTTGTTTCACGTAGTCTAGAGTGGTTTTGTGTTGTTTCACATAGTCTAGTGCAGTTTTGTGTTGTTTCACATAGTCTGGTGTAGTTTTGTGTTCTTTCACATAGCCTGGTGTAGTTTTGTGTTGTTTCGCATAGTCCGGTGTAGTTTTGTGCTGTCGCACACAGTCTGGTGTAGTTTTGTGCTGTCTCACACAGTCTAGTGTAGTTTTGTGCTGTCTCACATAGTCTGGTGTAGTTTTGTGCTGTCTCACACAGTCTGGTGTAGCTTTGTGCTGTCTCACACAGTATGGTGTAGTTTTGTGCTGTCTCACACATTCTAGTGTGGTTTTGTGCTGTCTCACACAGTCTAGTGTAGTTTTGTGCTGTCTCACACAGTCTGGTGTAGTTTTGTGCTGTCTCACATAGTCTGGTGTAGTTTTGTGCTGTCTCACACAGTCTAGTGTAGTTTTGTGTTGTCTCACACAGTCTAGTGTAGTTTTGTGCTGTCTCACATAGTCTAGTGTAGTTTTGTGCTGTTTCACATAGTCTACTGTAGTTTTGTGTTGTTTCACATAGTCTAGTGTAGTTTTGTGTTGTTTAGGGTAGTCTAGTGCAGTTTTGTGTTGTTTCACGTAGTCTAGAGTGGTTTTGTGTTGCTTCACATAGTCTGGTGTAGTTTTGAGTTCTTTCACATAGCCTGGTGTAGTTTTGTGTTGCTTCACATAGTCTGGTGTAGTTTTGTGTTCTTTCACATAGCCTAGTGTAGCTTTGTGTTGTTTCGGGTAGTCTAGATGGATAGATAGATAGATAGATAGATAGATAGATAGATAGATAGATAGATAGATAGATAGATAGATAGATAGATAGATACTTTATTCATCCCCATGGGGAAATTCAACTTTTTTTTCAATGTCCCATACACTTGTTGTAGCAAAACTAATTACATACAATACTTAACTCAGTAAAAAATATGATATGCATCTAAATCACTATCTCAAAAAGCATTAATAATAGCTTTTAAAAAGTTCTTAAGTCCTGGCGGTTGAATTGTAAAGCCTAATGGCATTGGGGAGTATTGACCTCTTCATCCTGTCTGAGGAGCATTGCATCGATAGTAACCTGTCGCTGAAACTGCTTCTCTGTCTCTGGATGGTGCTATGTAGAGGATGTTCAGAGTTTTCCATAATTGACCGTAGCCTACTCAGCGCCGTTCGCTCAGCTACCGATGTTAAACTCTAGTGCAGTTTTGTGTTGTTTCACGTAGTCTAGTGTAGTTTTGTGTTGTTTCACATAGTCTGGTGTAGTTTTGTATTCTTTCACATAGCCTGGTGTAGTTTTGTGTTGTTTCACATAGTCTAGTGTAGCTTTGTGTTGTTTCACATAGTCTAGAGTAGTTTTGTGTTGTTTCACATCGTCTGGTGTAGTTTTGTGTTGTTTCACATAGTCTAGTGCAGTTTTGTGTTGTTTCACATAGTCTAGTGTAGCTTTGTGTTGTTTCACATAGCCTGGTGTAGTTTTGTGTTGTTTCACATAGTCCGGTGTAGTTTTGTGCTGTCCCACATAGTCTAGTGTAGTTTTGTGATGTCTCACACATTGTACTGTGGTTTTGTGCTGTCTCACACATTCTAGTGTGGTTTTGTGCTGTCTCACATAGTCTAGTGTAGTTTTGTGCTGTCCCACATAGTCTAGTGTAGTTTTGTGATGTCTCACACATTCTACTGTGGTTTTGTGCTGTCTCACACATTCTAGTGTGGTTTTGTGCTGTCTCACATAGTCTAGTGTGGTTTTGTGCTGTCTCACATAGTCTAGTGTACTTTTTTGTTGTTTCACATAGCCTGGTGTAGTTTTGTGCTGTCTCACACAGTATAGAGTAGTTTTGTGTTGTCTCACACAGTCTAGTGTGGTTTTGTGCTGTCTCACATAGTCTGGTGTAGTTTTGTGCTGTCTCACACAGTCTAGTGTAGTTTTGTGCTGTCTCACACATTCTAGTGTGGTTTTGTGCTGTCTCACATAGTCTAGTGTAGTTTTGTGCTGTCTCACACAGTCTAGAGTAGTTTTGTGTTGTCTCACACATTCTAGTGTAGTTTTGTGTTGTCTCACACAGTCTAGAGTAGTTTTGTGTTGTTTCACATAGTCTAGTGTAGTTTTGTGTTGTTTAGGGTAGTCTAGTGCAGTTTTGTGTTGTTTCACGTAGTCTAGAGTGGTTTTGTGTTGCTTCTCATAGTCTGGTGTAGTTTTGAGTTCTTTCACATAGCCTGGTGTAGTTTTGTGTTGTTTCACATAGTCCGGTGTAGTTTTGTGCTGTCTCACACAGTCTAGTGTAGTTTTGTGCTGTCTCAAACATTCTACTGTGGTTTTGTGCTGTCTCACATAATCTAGCGTACTTTTTTGTTGTTTCACATAGCCTGGTGTAGTTTTGTGTTGTTTCACATAGTGTAGTGTGGTTTTGTGTTGTTTCACATAGCCAGGTGTAGTATTGAGTTGTTTCACACAGTCTAGTGTAGTTTTGTGCTGCCTCACACAGTCTAGAGTAGTTTTGTGTTGTTTCACATAGTCTAGTGTAGTTTTGTGTTGTTTAGCGTAGTCTAGTGCAGTTTTGTGTTGTTTCACGTAGTCTAGAGTGGCTTTGTGTTGTTTCACATAGTCTAGTGCAGGTTTGCATTGTTTCACGTAGTCTAGTGTATTTCTGTGTTGTTTCAGGTAGTCTAGTGTAGTCTTCTGCTGTTTCAGGTAGTCTAGTGTAGTTTTGTGTTATTTCACGTAGTCTAGTGCAGTTTTGTGTTGTTTCACATAGTATGGTGTAGTTTTGTGCTGTCGCACATAGTCTAGTGTAGTTTTGTGCTGTCTCACATGGTCTAGTGTAGTTTTGTGTTGTTTCACATAGTCTAGTGTAGTTTTGTGTTGTTTCACATAGTCTAGTGCAGTATTGTGTTGTTTCACATAGTCTAGTGTGGTTTTGTGCTGTCTCACACAGTCTGGTGTAGTTTTGTGTTGTCTCACATAGTCTGGTGTAGTTTTGTGCGGTCTCACACAGTCTGGTGTAGTTTTGTGTTGTCTCACACAGTCTAGTGTAGTTTTGTGCTGTCTCACATAGTCTGGTGTAGTTTTGTGCTGTCTCACACAGTCTGGTGTAGCTTTGTGCTGTCTCACACAGTATGGTGTAGTTTTGTGCTGTCTCACACATTCTTGTGTGGGTTTGTGCTGTCTCACACAGTCTAGTGTAGTTTTGTGCTGTCTCACACAGTCTGGTGTAGTTTTGTGCTGTCTCACATAGTCTGGTGTAGTTTTGTGCTGTCTCACACAGTCTAGTGTAGTTTTGTGTTGTCTCACACAGTCTAGTGTAGTTTTGTGCTGTCTCACATAGTCTAGTGTAGTTTTGTGCTGTTTCACATAGTCTACTGCAGTTTTGTGTTGTTTCACATAGTCTAGTGTAGTTTCGTGTTGGTTAGGATAGTCTAGTGCAGTTTTGTGCTGTCTCACATAGTCTACTGTAGTTTTGTGCTGTCTCACACAGTATGGTGTAGTTTTGTGCTGTCTCACACATTCTAGTGTAGTTTTGTGTTGTTTCACATAGTCTAGTGCAGTTTTGTGTTGTTTCACGTAGTCTAGAGTGGTTTTGTGTTGTTTCACATAGTCTAGTGCAGTTTTGTGTTGTTTCACATAGTCTGGTGTAGTTTTGTGTTCTTTCACATAGCCTAGTGTAGCTTTGTGTTGTTTCGGGTAGTCTAGATGGATAGATAGATAGATAGATAGATAGATAGATAGATAGATAGATAGATAGATAGATAGATAGATAGATAGATAGATAGATACTTTATTCATCCCCATGGGGAAATTCAACTTTTTTTTCAATGTCCCATACACTTGTTGTAGCAAAACTAATTACATACAATACTTAACTCAGTAAAAAATATGATATGCATCTAAATCACTATCTCAAAAAGCATTAATAATAGCTTTTAAAAAGTTCTTAAGTCCTGGCGGTTGAATTGTAAAGCCTAATGGCATTGGGGAGTATTGACCTCTTCATCCTGTCTGAGGAGCATTGCATCGATAGTAACCTGTCGCTGAAACTGCTTCTCTGTCTCTGGATGGTGCTATGTAGAGGATGTTCAGAGTTTTCCATAATTGACCGTAGCCTACTCAGCGCCCTTCGCTCAGCTACCGATGTTAAACTCTAGTGCAGTTTTGTGTTGTTTCACGTAGTCTAGTGTAGTTTTGTGTTGTTTCACATAGTCTGGTGTAGTTTTGTATTCTTTCACATAGCCTGGTGTAGTTTTGTGTTGTTTCGCATAGTCCGGTGTAGTTTTGTGCTGTCTCACACAGTCTAGTGTAGTTTTGTGCTGTCTCACACATTCTAGTGTGGTTTTGTGCTGTCTCACACAGTCTGGTGTAGTTTTGTGTTGTCTCACACAGTCTGGTGTAGTTTTGTGCTGTCTCACACAGTCTGGTGTAGTTTTGTGCTGTCTCACACAGCCTGGTGTAGTTTTGTGTTGTTTCGCATAGTCCGGTGTAGTTTTGTGCTGTCTCACACAGTCTAGTGTAGTTTTGTGCTGTCTCACACATTCTAGTGTGGTTTTGTGCTGTCTCACACACTCTGGTGTAGTTTTGTGCGGTCTCACACAGTCTGGTGTAGTTTTGTGTTGTCTCACACAGTCTAGTGTAGTTTTGTGCTGTCTCACATAGTCTGGTGTAGTTTTGTGCTGTCTCACACAGTCTGGTGTAGCTTTGTGCTGTCTCACACAGTATGTTGTAGTTTTGTGCTGTCTCACACATTCTTGTGTGGTTTTGTGCTGTCTCACACAGTCTAGTGTAGTTTTGTGCTGTCTCACACAGTCTGGTGTAGTTTTGTGCTGTCTCACATAGTCTGGTGTAGTTTTGTGCTGTCTCACACAGTCTAGTGTAGTTTTGTGTTGTTTCACATAGTCTAGTGCAGTTTTGTGTTGTTTCACGTAGTCTAGAGTGGCTTTGTGTTTTTTTCACATAGTCTAGTGCAGGTTTGCATTGTTTCACGTAGTCTAGTGTATTTCTGTGTTGTTTCAGGTAGTCTAGTGTAGTCTTCTGCTGTTTCAGGTAGTCTAGTGTAGTTTTGTGTTATTTCACGTAGTCTAGTGCAGTTTTGTGTTGTTTCACATAGTATGGTGTAGTTTTGTGCTGTCGCACATAGTCTAGTGTAGTTTTGTGCTGTCTCACATGGTCTAGTGTAGTTTTGTGTTGTTTCACATAGTCTAGTGTAGTTTTGTGTTGTTTCACATAGTCTAGTGCAGTATTGTGTTGTTTCACATAGTCTAGTGTGGTTTTGTGCTGTCTCACACAGTCTGGTGTAGTTTTGTGTTGTCTCACATAGTCTGGTGTAGTTTTGTGCGGTCTCACACAGTCTGGTGTAGTTTTGTGTTGTCTCACACAGTCTAGTGTAGTTTTGTGCTGTCTCACATAGTCTGGTGTAGTTTTGTGCTGTCTCACACAGTCTGGTGTAGCTTTGTGCTGTCTCACACAGTATGGTGTAGTTTTGTGCTGTCTCACACATTCTTGTGTGGTTTTGTGCTGTCTCACACAGTCTAGTGTAGTTTTGTGCTGTCTCACACAGTCTGGTGTAGTTTTGTGCTGTCTCACATAGTCTGGTGTAGTTTTGTGCTGTCTCACACAGTCTAGTGTAGTTTTGTGTTGTCTCACACAGTCTAGTGTAGTTTTGTGCTTTCTCACATAGTCTAGTGTAGTTTTGTGCTGTTTCACATAGTCTACTGCAGTTTTGTGTTGTTTCACATAGTCTAGTGTAGTTTCGTGTTGGTTAGGATAGTCTAGTGCAGTTTTGTGCTGTCTCACATAGTCTACTGTAGTTTTGTGCTGTCTCACACAGTATGGTGTAGTTTTGTGCTGTCTCACACATTCTAGTGTAGTTTTGTGTTGTTTCACATAGTCTAGTGCAGTTTTGTGTTGTTTCACGTAGTCTAGAGTGGTTTTGTGTTGTTTCACATAGTCTAGTGCAGTTTTGTGTTGTTTCACATAGTCTGGTGTAGTTTTGTGTTCTTTCACATAGCCTAGTGTTGTTTCGGGTAGTCTAGATGGATAGATAGATAGATAGATAGATAGATAGATAGATAGATAGATAGATAGATAGATAGATAGATAGATAGATAGATAGATAGATAGATAGATAGATAGATACTTTATTCATCCCCATGGGGAAATTCAACTTTTTTTTCAATGTCCCATACACTTGTTGTAGCAAAACTAATTACATACAATACTTAACTCAGTAAAAAATATGATATGCATCTAAATCACTATCTCAAAAAGCATTAATAATAGCTTTTAAAAAGTTCTTAAGTCCTGGCGGTTGAATTGTAAAGCCTAATGGCATTGGGGAGTATTGACCTCTTCATCCTGTCTGAGGAGCATTGCATCGATAGTAACCTGTCGCTGAAACTGCTTCTCTGTCTCTGGATGGTGCTATGTAGAGGATGTTCAGAGTTTTCCATAATTGACCGTAGCCTACTCAGCGCCCTTCGCTCAGCTACCGATGTTAAACTCTAGTGCAGTTTTGTGTTGTTTCACGTAGTCTAGTGTAGTTTTGTGTTGTTTCACATAGTCTGGTGTAGTTTTGTATTCTTTCACATAGCCTGGTGTAGTTTTGTGTTGTTTCGCATAGTCCGGTGTAGTTTTGTGCTGTCTCACACAGTCTAGTGTAGATTTGTGCTGTCTCACACATTCTAGTGTGGTTTTGTGCTGTCTCACACAGTCTGGTGTAGTTTTGTGTTGTCTCACACAGTCTGGTGTAGTTCTGTGCTGTCTCACACAGTCTGGTGTAGTTTTGTGCTGTCTCACACAGCCTGGTGTAGTTTTGTGTTGTTTCGCATAGTCCGGTGTAGTTTTGTGCTGTCTCACACAGTCTAGTGTAGTTTTGTGCTGTCTCACACATTCTAGTGTGGTTTTGTGCTGTCTCACACACTCTGGTGTAGTTTTGTGGTGTCTCACACAGTCTGGTGTAGTTTTGTGCTGTCTCACACATTCTAGTGTGGTTTTGTGTTGTTTCACATTGTCTAGTGTAGTTTTGTGTTGTTTAGGGTAGTCTAGTGCAGTTTTGTGTTGTTTCACATAGTCTGGTGTAGTTTTGTGTTGTTTCACATAGTCTAGTGTAGCTTTGTGTTGTTTCACATAGTCTAGAGTAGTTTTGTGTTGTTTCACATCGTCTGGTGTAGTTTTGTGTTGTTTCACATAGTCTAGTGCAGTTTTGTGTTGTTTCACATAGTCTAGTGTAGCTTTGTGTTGTTTCACATAGCCTGGTGTAGTTTTGTGTTGTTTCACATAGTCCGGTGTAGTTTTGTGCTGTCCCACATAGTCTAGTGTAGTTTTGTGATGTCTCACACATTGTACTGTGGTTTTGTGCTGTCTCACACATTCTAGTGTGGTTTTGTGCTGTCTCACATAGTCTAGTGTAGTTTTGTGCTGTCCCACATAGTCTAGTGTAGTTTTGTGATGTCTCACACATTCTACTGTGGTTTTGTGCTGTCTCACACATTCTAGTGTGGTTTTGTGCTGTCTCACATAGTCTAGTGTGGTTTTGTGCTGTCTCACATAGTCTAGTGTACTTTTTTGTTGTTTCACATAGCCTGGTGTAGTTTTGTGCTGTCTCACACAGTATAGAGTAGTTTTGTGTTGTCTCACACAGTCTAGTGTGGTTTTGTGCTGTCTCACATAGTCTGGTGTAGTTTTGTGCTGTCTCACACAGTCTAGTGTAGTTTTGTGCTGTCTCACACATTCTAGTGTGGTTTTGTGCTGTCTCACATAGTCTAGTGTAGTTTTGTGCTGTCTCACACAGTCTAGAGTAGTTTTGTGTTGTCTCACACATTCTAGTGTAGTTTTGTGTTGTCTCACACAGTCTAGAGTAGTTTTGTGTTGTTTCACATAGTCTAGTGTAGTTTTGTGTTGTTTAGGGTAGTCTAGTGCAGTTTTGTGTTGTTTCACGTAGTCTAGTGTAGTTTCGTGTTGGTTAGGATAGTCTAGTGAAGTTTTGTGCTGTCTCACATAGTCTACTGTAGTTTTGTGCTGTCTCACACAGTATGGTGTAGTTTTGTGCTGTCTCACACATTCTAGTGTAGTTTTGTGTTGTTTCACATAGTCTAGTGCAGTTTTGTGTTGTTTCACGTAGTCTAGAGTGGTTTTGTGTTGTTTCACATAGTCTAGTGCAGTTTTGTGTTGTTTCACATAGTCTGGTGTAGTTTTGTGTTCTTTCACATAGCCTAGTGTAGCTTTGTGTTGTTTCGGGTAGTCTAGATGGATAGATAGATAGATAGATAGATAGATAGATAGATAGATAGATAGATAGATAGATAGATAGATAGATAGATAGATAGATAGATAGATAGATAGATACTTTATTCATCCCCATGGGGAAATTCAACTTTTTTTTCAATGTCCCATACACTTGTTGTAGCAAAACTAATTACATACAATACTTAACTCAGTAAAAAATATGATATGCATCTAAATCACTATCTCAAAAAGCATTAATAATAGCTTTTAAAAAGTTCTTAAGTCCTGGCGGTTGAATTGTAAAGCCTAATGGCATTGGGGAGTATTGACCTCTTCATCCTGTCTGAGGAGCATTGCATCGATAGTAACCTGTCGCTGAAACTGCTTCTCTGTCTCTGGATGGTGCTATGTAGAGGATGTTCAGAGTTTTCCATAATTGACCGTAGCCTACTCAGCGCCCTTCGCTCAGCTACCGATGTTAAACTCTAGTGCAGTTTTGTGTTGTTTCACGTAGTCTAGTGTAGTTTTGTGTTGTTTCACATAGTCTGGTGTAGTTTTGTATTCTTTCACATAGCCTGGTGTAGTTTTGTGTTGTTTCGCATAGTCCGGTGTAGTTTTGTGCTGTCTCACACAGTCTAGTGTAGTTTTGTGCTGTCTCACACATTCTAGTGTGGTTTTGTGCTGTCTCACACAGTCTGGTGTAGTTTTGTGTTGTCTCACACAGTCTGGTGTAGTTTTGTGCTGTCTCACACAGTCTGGTGTAGTTTTGTGCTGTCTCACACAGCCTGGTGTAGTTTTGTGTTGTTTCGCATAGTCCGGTGTAGTTTTGTGCTGTCTCACACAGTCTAGTGTAGTTTTGTGCTGTCTCACACATTCTAGTGTGGTTTTGTGCTGTCTCACACACTCTGGTGTAGTTTTGTGGTGTCTCACACAGTCTGGTGTAGTTTTGTGCTGTCTCACACATTCTAGTGTGGTTTTGTGTTGTTTCACATTGTCTAGTGTAGTTTTGTGTTGTTTAGGGTAGTCTAGTGCAGTTTTGTGTTGTTTCACATAGTCTGGTGTAGTTTTGTGTTGTTTCACATAGTCTAGTGTAGCTTTGTGTTGTTTCACATAGTCTAGAGTAGTTTTGTGTTGTTTCACATCGTCTGGTGTAGTTTTGTGTTGTTTCACATAGTCTAGTGCAGTTTTGTGTTGTTTCACATAGTCTAGTGTAGCTTTGTGTTGTTTCACATAGTCTAGTGCAGTTTTGTGTTATTTCACATAGTCTAGTGTAGTTTTGTGTTGTTTCACATAGTCTGGTGTAGTTTTGTGCTGTCTCACACAGTCTGGTGTAGTTTAGTGCTGTCGCACACAGTCTGGTGTAGTTTTGTGCTGTCTCACACAGTCTAGTGTGGTTTTGTGTTGTTTCACACAGTCTAGTGCAGTTTTGTGTTGTTTCACACAGTCTGGTGTAGTTTTGTGCTGTCTCACACAGTCTGGTGTAGTTTTGTGTTGTTTCACACAGTCTGGTGTAGTTTTGTGCTGTCTCAGACAGTCTAGTGCAGTTTTGTGTTGTTTCACATAGTCTGGTGTAGTTTTTTGTAGCTTCACATAGTCTAGTGTAGTGTTGTGTTGTTTCTCATAGTCTGGTGTAGTTTTCTGCTGTCTCACACAGTCTAGAGTAGTTTTGTGTTGTTTCACATAGTCTAGTGTAGTTTTGTGTTGCTTAGGGTAGTCTAGTGCAGTTTTGTGTTGTTTCACGTAGTCTAGAGTGGTTTTGTGTTGTTTCACATAGTCTAGTGCAGTTTTGTGTTGTTTCACATAGTCTGGTGTAGTTTTGTGTTCTTTCACATAGCCTGGTGTAGTTTTGTGTTGTTTCGCATAGTCCGGTGTAGTTTTGTGCTGTCGCACACAGTCTGGTGTAGTTTTGTGCTGTCTCACACAGTCTAGTGTAGTTTTGTGCTGTCTCACATAGTCTGGTGTAGTTTTGTGCTGTCTCACACAGTCTGGTGTAGCTTTGTGCTGTCTCACACAGTATGGTGTAGTTTTGTGCTGTCTCACACATTCTAGTGTGGTTTTGTGCTGTCTCACACAGTCTAGTGTAGTTTTGTGCTGTCTCACACAGTCTGGTGTAGTTTTGTGCTGTCTCACATAGTCTGGTGTAGTTTTGTGCTGTCTCACACAGTCTAGTGTAGTTTTGTGTTGTCTCACACAGTCTAGTGTAGTTTTGTGCTGTCTCACATAGTCTAGTGTAGTTTTGTGCTGTTTCACATAGTCTACTGTAGTTTTGTGTTGTTTCACATAGTCTAGTGTAGTTTTGTGTTGTTTAGGGTAGTCTAGTGCAGTTTTGTGTTGTTTCACGTAGTCTAGAGTGGTTTTGTGTTGCTTCACATAGTCTGGTGTAGTTTTGAGTTCTTTCACATAGCCTGGTGTAGTTTTGTGTTGCTTCACATAGTCTGGTGTAGTTTTGTGTTCTTTCACATAGCCTAGTGTAGCTTTGTGTTGTTTCGGGTAGTCTAGATGGATAGATAGATAGATAGATAGATAGATAGATAGATAGATAGATAGATAGATAGATAGATAGATAGATAGATAGATACTTTATTCATCCCCATGGGGAAATTCAACTTTTTTTTCAATGTCCCATACACTTGTTGTAGCAAAACTAATTACATACAATACTTAACTCAGTAAAAAATATGATATGCATCTAAATCACTATCTCAAAAAGCATTAATAATAGCTTTTAAAAAGTTCTTAAGTCCTGGCGGTTGAATTGTAAAGCCTAATGGCATTGGGGAGTATTGACCTCTTCATCCTGTCTGAGGAGCATTGCATCGATAGTAACCTGTCGCTGAAACTGCTTCTCTGTCTCTGGATGGTGCTATGTAGAGGATGTTCAGAGTTTTCCATAATTGACCGTAGCCTACTCAGCGCCGTTCGCTCAGCTACCGATGTTAAACTCTAGTGCAGTTTTGTGTTGTTTCACGTAGTCTAGTGTAGTTTTGTGTTGTTTCACATAGTCTGGTGTAGTTTTGTATTCTTTCACATAGCCTGGTGTAGTTTTGTGTTGTTTCGCATAGTCCGGTGTAGTTTTGTGCTGTCTCACACAGTCTAGTGTAGTTTTGTGCTGTCTCACACATTCTAGTGTGGTTTTGTGCTGTCTCACACAGTCTGGTGTAGTTTTGTGTTGTCTCACACAGTCTGGTGTAGTTTTGTGCTGTCTCACACAGTCTGGTGTAGTTTTGTGCTGTCTCACACAGCCTGGTGTAGTTTTGTGTTGTTTCGCATAGTCCGGTGTAGTTTTGTGCTGTCTCACACAGTCTAGTGTAGTTTTGTGCTGTCTCACACATTCTAGTGTGGTTTTGTGCTGTCTCACACACTCTGGTGTAGTTTTGTGGTGTCTCACACAGTCTGGTGTAGTTTTGTGCTGTCTCACACATTCTAGTGTGGTTTTGTGTTGTTTCACATTGTCTAGTGTAGTTTTGTGTTGTTTAGGGTAGTCTAGTGCAGTTTTGTGTTGTTTCACATAGTCTGGTGTAGTTTTGTGTTGTTTCACATAGTCTAGTGTAGCTTTGTGTTGTTTCACATAGTCTAGAGTAGTTTTGTGTTGTTTCACATCGTCTGGTGTAGTTTTGTGTTGTTTCACATAGTCTAGTGCAGTTTTGTGTTGTTTCACATAGTCTAGTGTAGCTTTGTGTTGTTTCACATAGTCTAGTGCAGTTTTGTGTTGTTTCACATAGTCTAGTGTAGTTTTGTGTTGTTTCACATAGTCTGGTGTAGTTTTGTGCTGTCTCACACAGTCTGGTGTAGTTTTGTGCTGTCGCACACAGTCTGGTGTAGTTTTGTGCTGTCTCACACAGTCTAGTGTGGTTTTGTGTTGTTTCACACAGTCTAGTGCAGTTTTGTGTTGTTTCACACAGTCCGGTGTAGTTTTGTGCTGTCTCACACAGTCTGGTGTAGTTTTGTGTTGTTTCACACAGTCTGGTGTAGTTTTGTGCTGTCTCAGACAGTCTAGTGCAGTTTTGTGTTGTTTCACATAGTCTGGTGTAGTTTTTTGTAGCTTCACATTGTCTAGTGTAGTGTTGTGTTGTTTCTCATAGTCTGGTGTAGTTTTCTGCTGTCTCACACAGTCTAGAGTAGTTTTGTGTTGTTTCACATAGTCTAGTGTAGTTTTGTGTTGCTTAGGGTAGTCTAGTGCAGTTTTGTGTTGTTTCACGTAGTCTAGAGTGGTTTTGTGTTGTTTCACATAGTCTAGTGCAGTTTTGTGTTGTTTCACATAGTCTGGTGTAGTTTTGTGTTCTTTCACATAGCCTGGTGTAGTTTTGTGTTGTTTCGCATAGTCCGGTGTAGTTTTGTGCTGTCGCACACAGTCTGGTGTAGTTTTGTGCTGTCTCACACAGTCTAGTGTAGTTTTGTGCTGTCTCACATAGTCTGGTGTAGTTTTGTGCTGTCTCACACAGTCTGGTGTAGCTTTGTGCTGTCTCACACAGTATGGTGTAGTTTTGTGCTGTCTCACACATTCTAGTGTGGTTTTGTGCTGTCTCACACAGTCTAGTGTAGTTTTGTGCTGTCTCACACAGTCTGGTGTAGTTTTGTGCTGTCTCACATAGTCTGGTGTAGTTTTGTGCTGTCTCACACAGTCTAGTGTAGTTTTGTGTTGTTTAGGGTAGTCTAGTGCAGTTTTGTGTTGTTTCACGTAGTCTAGAGTGGTTTTGTGTTGCTTCACATAGTCTGGTGTAGTTTTGAGTTCTTTCACATAGCCTGGTGTAGTTTTGTGTTGTTTCACATAGTCCGGTGTAGTTTTGTGCTGTCTCACACAGTCTAGTGTAGTTTTGTGCTGTCTCAAACATTCTACTGTGGTTTTGTGCTGTCTCACATAATCTAGCGTACTTTTTTGTTGTTTCACATAGCCTGGTGTAGTTTTGTGTTGTTTCACATAGTGTAGTGTGGTTTTGTGTTGTTTCACACAGTCTAGTGTAGTTTTGTGCTGCCTCACACAGTCTAGAGTAGTTTTGTGTTGTTTCACATAGTCTAGTGTAGTTTTGTGTTGTTTAGCGTAGTCTAGTGCAGTTTTGTGTTGTTTCACGTAGTCTAGAGTGGCTTTGTGTTGTTTCACATAGTCTAGTGCAGGTTTGCATTGTTTCACGTAGTCTAGTGTATTTCTGTGTTGTTTCAGGTAGTCTAGTGTAGTCTTCTGCTGTTTCAGGTAGTCTAGTGTAGTTTTGTGTTATTTCACGTAGTCTAGTGCAGTTTTGTGTTGTTTCACATAGTATGGTGTAGTTTTGTGCTGTCGCACATAGTCTAGTGTAGTTTTGTGCTGTCTCACATGGTCTAGTGTAGTTTTGTGTTGTTTCACATAGTCTAGTGTAGTTTTGTGTTGTTTCACATAGTCTAGTGCAGTATTGTGTTGTTTCACATAGTCTAGTGTGGTTTTGTGCTGTCTCACACAGTCTGGTGTAGTTTTGTGTTGTCTCACATAGTCTGGTGTAGTTTTGTGCGGTCTCACACAGTCTGGTGTAGTTTTGTGTTGTCTCACACAGTCTAGTGTAGTTTTGTGCTGTCTCACATAGTCTGGTGTAGTTTTGTGCTGTCTCACACAGTCTGGTGTAGCTTTGTGCTGTCTCACACAGTATGGTGTAGTTTTGTGCTGTCTCACACATTCTTGTGTGGTTTTGTGCTGTCTCACACAGTCTAGTGTAGTTTTGTGCTGTCTCACACAGTCTGGTGTAGTTTTGTGCTGTCTCACATAGTCTGGTGTAGTTTTGTGCTGTCTCACACAGTCTAGTGTAGTTTTGTGTTGTCTCACACAGTCTAGTGTAGTTTTGTGCTGTCTCACATAGTCTAGTGTAGTTTTGTGCTGTTTCACATAGTCTACTGCAGTTTTGTGTTGTTTCACATAGTCTAGTGTAGTTTCGTGTTGGTTAGGATAGTCTAGTGCAGTTTTGTGCTGTCTCACATAGTCTACTGTAGTTTTGTGCTGTCTCACACAGTATGGTGTAGTTTTGTGCTGTCTCACACATTCTAGTGTAGTTTTGTGTTGTTTCACATAGTCTAGTGCAGTTTTGTGTTGTTTCACGTAGTCTAGAGTGGTTTTGTGTTGTTTCACATAGTCTAGTGCAGTTTTGTGTTGTTTCACATAGTCTGGTGTAGTTTTGTGTTCTTTCACATAGCCTAGTGTTGTTTCGGGTAGTCTAGATGGATAGATAGATAGATAGATAGATAGATAGATAGATAGATAGATAGATAGATAGATACTTTATTCATCCCCATGGGGAAATTCAACTTTTTTTTCAATGTCCCATACACTTGTTGTAGCAAAACTAATTACATACAATACTTAACTCAGTAAAAAATATGATATGCATCTAAATCACTATCTCAAAAAGCATTAATAATAGCTTTTAAAAAGTTCTTAAGTCCTGGCGGTTGAATTGTAAAGCCTAATGGCATTGGGGAGTATTGACCTCTTCATCCTGTCTGAGGAGCATTGCATCGATAGTAACCTGTCGCTGAAACTGCTTCTCTGTCTCTGGATGGTGCTATGTAGAGGATGTTCAGAGTTTTCCATAATTGACCGTAGCCTACTCAGCGCCGTTCGCTCAGCTACCGATGATAAACTCTAGTGCAGTTTTGTGTTGTTTCACGTAGTCTAGTGTAGTTTTGTGTTGTTTCACATAGTCTGGTGTAGTTTTGTATTCTTTCACATAGCCTGGTGTAGTTTTGTGTTGTTTCGCATAGTCCGGTGTAGTTTTGTGCTGTCTCACACAGTCTAGTGTAGTTTTTTGCTGTCTCACACATTCTAGTGTGGTTTTGTGCTGTCTCACACAGTCTGGTGTAGTTTTGTGTTGTCTCACACAGTCTGGTGTAGTTTTGTGCTGTCTCACACAGTCCTGGTGTAGTTTTGTGCTGTCTCACACAGCCTGGTGTAGTTTTGTGTTGTTTCGCATAGTCCGGTGTAGTTTTGTGCTGTCTCACACAGTCTAGTGTAGTTTTGTGCTGTCTCACACATTCTAGTGTGGTTTTGTGCTGTCTCACACACTCTGGTGTAGTTTTGTGGAGTCTCACACAGTCTGGTGTAGTCTTGTGCTGTCTCACACATTCTAGTGTGGTTTTGTGTTGTTTCACATTGTCTAGTGTAGTTTTGTGTTGTTTAGGGTAGTCTAGTGCAGTTTTGTGTTGTTTCACATAGTCTGGTGTAGTTTTGTGTTGTTTCACATAGTCTAGTGTAGCTTTGTGTTGTTTCACATAGTCTAGAGTAGTTTTGTGTTGTTTCACGTAGTCTAGTGTAGTTTTGTGTTGTTTCACATAGTCTAGTGTAGCTTTGTGTTGTTTCACATAGTCTAGAGTAGTTTTGTGCTGTTTCACATCGTCTGGTGTAGTTTTGTGTTGTTTCACATAGTCTAGTGCAGTTTTGTGTTGTTTCACATAGTCTAGTGTAGCTTTGTGTTGTTTCACATAGTCTAGTGCAGTTTTGTGTTGTTTCACATAGTCTAGTGTAGTTTTGTGTTGTTTCACATAGTCTGGTGTAGTTTTGTGCTGTCTCACACAGTCTGGTGTAGTTTTGTGCTGTCTCACACAGTCTAGTGTGGTTTTGTGTTGTTTCACACAGTCTAGTGCAGTTTTGTGTTGTTTCACACAGTCTGGTGTAGTTTTGTGCTATCTCACACAGTCTGGTGTAGTTTTGTGTTGTTTCACACAGTCTGGTGTAGTTTTGTGCTGTCTCAGACAGTCTAGTGCAGTTTTGTGTTGTTTCACATAGTCTGGTGTAGTTTTTTGTAGCTTCACATAGTCTAGTGTAGTGTTGTGTTGTTTCACATAGTCTGGTGTAGTTTTCTGCTGTCTCACACAGTCTAGAGTAGTTTTGTGTTGTTTCACATAGTCTAGTGTAGTTTTGTGTTGCTTAGGGTAGTCTAGTGCAGTTTTGTGTTGTTTCACGTAGTCTAGAGTGGTTTTGTGTTGTTTCACATAGTCTAGTGCAGTTTTGTGTTGTTTCACATAGTCTGGTGTAGTTTTGTGTTCTTTCACATAGCCTGGTGTAGTTTTGTGTTGTTTCACATAGTCCGGTGTAGTTTTGTGCTCTCCTCACAAGGTCTAGTGTAGTTTTGTTCTGTCTCACACATTCTACTGTGGTTTTGTGCTGTCTCACACATTCTAGTGTGGTTTTGTGCTGTCTCACATAGTCTAGTGTACTTTTCTGTTGTTTCACATAGCCTGGTGTAGTTTTGTGCTGTCTCACACAGTCTAGTGTAGTTTTGTGCTCTCTCACACAGTATAGAGTAGTGTTGTGTTGTTTCACATAGTCTAGTGTAGCTTTGTGTTGTTTAGGGTAGTCTAGTGCAGTTTTGTGTTGTTTCACGTAGTCTAGAGTGGTTATGTGTTGTTTCACATAGTACGGTGTGGGTTTGTGCTGTCCCACATAGTCTAGTGTAGTTTTGTGCTGTTTCACATAGTTTAGAGTAGTTGTGTGATGTTTCACATAGTCTAGTGTAGTTTTGTGTTGTTTCACATAGTCTGGTGTAGTTTTGTGTTCTTTCACACAGCCTGGTGTAGTTTTATGTTGTTTCGCATAGTCCTGTGTAGTTATGTGCTGTCGCACACAGTCTGGTGTAGTTTTGTGCTGTCTCACACAGTCTAGTGTAGTTTTGTGCTGTCTCACACAGTCTAGTGTAGTTTTGTGCTGTCTCACATAGTCTGGTGTAGTTTTGTGCTGTCTCACACAGTCTGGTGTAGCTTTGTGCTGTCTCACACAGTATGGTGTAGTTTTGTGCTGTCTCACACATTCTAGTGTGGCTTTGTGCTGTCTCACACAGTCTAGTGTAGTTTTGTGCTGTCTCACACAGTCTGGTGTAGTTTTCTGCTGTCTCACACAGTCTAGTGTAGTTTTGTGTTGTCTCACACAGTCTAGTGTAGTTTTGTGCTGTCTCACATAGTCTAGTGTAGTTTTGTGCTGTTTCACATAGTCTACTGTAGTTTTGTGTTGTTTCACATAGTCTAGTGTAGTTTTGTGTTGTTTAGGGTAGTCTAGTGCAGTTTTGTGTTGTTTCACGTAGTCTAGAGTGGCTTTGTGTTGTTTCACATAGTCTAGTGCAGGTTAGTGTTGTTTCACGTAGTCTAGTGTATTTCTGTGTTGTTTCAGGTAGTCTAGTGTAGTCTTCTGCTGTTTCAGGTAGTCTAGTGCAGTTTTGTGTTGTTTCACATAGTATGGTGTAGTTTTGTGCTGTCGCACATAGTCTAGTGTAGTTTTGTGCTGTCTCACATGGTCTAGTGTAGTTTTGTGTTTGTTTCACATAGTCTAGAGTAGTTTTGTGTTGTTTCACATAGCCTGGTGTAGTTTTGTGTTTGTTTCACATAGTCCGGTGTAGTTTTGTGCTGTCTCACATAGTCTAGTGTAGTTTTGTGATGTCTCACACATTCTACTGTGGTTTTGTGCTGTCTCACACATTCTAGTGTGGTTTTGTGCTGTCTCACATAGTTCTAGTGTAGTTTTGTGCTGTCTCACACAGTCTAGTGTGGTTTTGTGCTGTCTCACATAGTCTAGTGTACTTTTTTGTTGTTTCACATAGCCTGGTGTAGTTTTGTGCTGTCTCACACAGTATAGAGTAGTTTTGTGTTGTCTCACACAGTCTAGTGTAGTTTTGTGCTGTCTCACACATTCTAGTGTGGTTTTGTGCTGTCTCACATAGTCTAGTGTAGTTTTGTGCTGTCTCACACAGTCTAGAGTAGTTTTGTGTTGTCTCACACATTCTAGTGTAGGTTTGTGTTGTCTCACACAGTCTAGAGTAGTTTTGTGTTGTTTCACATAGTCTAGTGTAGTTTTGTGTTGTTTAGGGTAGTCTAGTGCAGTTTTGTGTTGTTTCACGTAGTCTAGAGTGGCTTTGTGTTGTTTCTCATAGTCTAGTGCAGGTTTGTGTTGTTTCACGTAGTCTAGTGTATTTCTGTGTTGTTTCAGGTAGTCTAGTGTAGTCTTCTGCTGTTTCAGGTAGTCTAGTGCAGTTTAGTGTTGTTTCACATAGTATGGTGTAGTTTTGTGCTGTCGCACATAGTCTAGTGTAGTTTTGTGCTGTCTCACATGGTCTAGTGTAGTTTTGTGTTGTTTCACATAGTCTAGAGTTGTTTTGTGTTGTTTCACATAGCCTGGTGTAGTTTTGTGTTGTTTCACATAGTCCGGTGTAGTTTTGTGCTGTCTCACATTGTCCTAGTGTAGTTTTGTGTTGTTTAGGGTAGTCTAGTGCAGTTTTGTGTTGTTTCACGTAGTCTAGTGCAGTTTTGTGTTGTTTCACATAGTCTGGTGTAGTTTTGTGTTGTTTCACATAGTTTAGTGTAGCTTTGTGTTGTTTCACATAGTCTAGAGTAGTTTTGTGTTGTTTCACGTAGTCTAGTGTAGTTGTGTGTTGTTTCACATAGTCTAGTGTAGCTTTGTGTTGTTTCACATAGTCTAGAGTAGTTTTGTGTTGTTTCACATCGTCTGGTGTAGTTTTGTGTTGTTTCACATAGTCTAGTGCAGTTTTGTGTTGTTTCACATAGTCTAGTGTAGCTTTGTGTTGTTTCACATAGTCTAGTGCAGTTTTGTGTTGTCTCACATAGTCTAGTGTAGTTTTGTGTTGTTTCACATAGTCTGGTGTAGTTTTGTGCTGTCTCACACAGTCTGGTGTAGTTTTGTGCTGTCTCACACAGTCTAGTGTGGTTTTGTGTTGTTTCACACAGTCTAGTGCAGTTTTGTGTTGTTTCACACAGTCTGGTGTAGTTTTGTGCTGTCTCACACAGTCTGGTGTAGTTTTGTGTTGTTTCACCACAGTCCGGTGTAGGTTTGTGCTGTCTCAGACAGTCTAGTGCAGTTTTTGTGTTGTTTCACATAGTCTGGTGTAGTTTTTTGTAGCTTCACATAGTCTAGTGTAGTGTTGTGTTGTTTCACATAGTCTGGTGTAGTTTTCTGCTGTCTCACACAGTCTAGAGTAGTTTTGTGTTGTTTCACATAGTCTAGTGTAGTTTTGTGTTGCTTAGGGTAGTCTAGTGCAGTTTTGTGTTGTTTCACGTAGTCTAGAGTGGTTTTGTGTTGTTTCACATAGTCTAGTGCAGTTTTGTGTTGTTTCACATAGTCTGTGTAGTTTTGTGTTCTTTCACATAGCCTGGTGTAGTTTTGTGTTGTTTCACATAGTCCGGTGTAGTTTTGTGCTCTCTCACAAGGTCTAGTGTAGTTTTGTTCTGTCTCACACATTCTACTGTGGTTTTGTGCTGTCTCACACATTCTAGTGTGGTTTTGTGCTGTCTCACATAGTCTAGTGTACTTTTCTGTTGTTTCACATAGCCTGGTGTAGTTTTGTGCTGTCTCACACAGTCTAGTGTAGTTTTGTGCTGTCTCACACAGTATAGAGTAGTTTTGTGTTGTTTCACATAGTCTAGTGTAGTTTTGTGTTGTTTAGGGTAGTCTAGTGCAGTTTTGTGTTGTTTCACGTAGTCTAGAGTGGTTATGTGTTGTTTCACATAGTACGGTGTGGGTTTGTGCTGTCCCACATAGTCTAGTGTAGTTTTGTGCTGTTTCACATAGTTTAGAGTAGTTTTGTGATGTTTTCACATAGTCTAGTGTAGTTTTTGTGTTGTTTCACATAGTCTGTGTAGTTTTGTGTTCTTTCACACAGCCTGGTGTAGTTTTACGTTGTTTCGCATAGTCCGGTGTAGTTTTGTGCTGTCGCACACAGTCTGGTGTAGTTTTGTGCTGTCATCACACAGTCTAGTGTAGTTTTGTGCTGTCTCACACTGTCTAGTGTAGTTTTGTGCTGTCTCACATAGTCCTGGTGTAGTTTTTTGCTGTCTCACACAGTCTGGTGTAGCTTTGTGCTGTCTCACACAGTATGGTGTAGTATTGTGCTGTCTCACACAGTCTGGTGTAGTTTTCTGCTGTCTCACACAGTCTAGTGTAGTTTTGTGTTGTCTCACACAGTCTAGTGTAGTTCTGTGCTGTCTCACATAGTCTAGTGTAGTTTTGTGCGCTGTTTCACATAGTCTACTGTAGTTTTGTGTTGTTTCACATAGTCTAGTGTAGTTTTGTGTTGTTTAGGGTAGTCTAGTGCAGTTTTGTGTTGTTTCACGTAGTCTAGAGTGGCTTTGTGTTGTTTCACATAGTCTAGTGCAGGTTTGTGTTGTTTCAAGTAGTCTAGTGTATTTCTGTGTTGTTTCAGGTAGTCTAGTGTAGTCTTCTGCTGTTTCAGGTAGTCTAGTGCAGTTTTGTGTTGTTTCACATAGTATGGTGTAGTTTTGTGCTGTCGCACATAGTCTAGTGTAGTTTTTGTGATGTCTCACACATTCTACTGTGGTTTTGTGCTGTCTCACACATTCTAGTGTGGTTTTGTGCTGTCTCACATAGTCTAGTGTAGTTTTGTGCTGTCTCACACAGTCTAGTGTGGTTTTGTGCTGTCTCACATAGTCTAGTGTACTTTTTTGTTGTTTCACATAGCCTGGTGTAGTTTTGTGCTGTCTCACACAGTATAGAGTAGTTTTTGTGTTGTCTCACACAGTCTAGTGTAGTTTTGTGCTGTCTCACACATTTCTAGTGTGGTTTTGTGCTGTCTCACATAGTCTAGTGTAGTTTTGTGCTGTCTCACACAGTCTAGAGTAGTTTTGTGTTGTCTCACACATTCTAGAGTAGTTTTGTGTTGTCTCACACAGTCTAGAGTAGTTTTGTGTTGTTTCACATAGTCTAGTGTAGTTTTGTGTTGTTTAGGGTAGTCTAGTGCAGTTTTGTGTTGTTTCACGTAGTCTAGAGTGGCTTTGTGTTGTTTCTCATAGTCTAGTGCAGGTTTGTGTTGTTTCACGTAGTCTAGTGTATTTCTGTGTTGTTTCAGGTAGTCTAGCGTAGTCTTCTGCTGTTTCAGGTAGTCTAGTGCAGTTTTGTGTTGTTTCACATAGTATGGTGTAGTTTTGTGCTGTCGCACATAGTCTAGTGTAGTTTTGTGCTGTCTCACATGGTCTAGTGTAGTTTTGTGTTGTTTCACATAGTCTAGAGTTGTTTTGTGTTGTTTCACATAGCCTGGTGTAGTTTTGTGTTGTTTCACATAGTCCGGTGTAGTTTTGTGCTGTCTCACATTGTCTAGTGTAGTTTTGTGTTGTTTAGGGTAGTCTAGTGCAGTTTTGTGTTGTTTCACGTAGTCTAGTGCAGTTTTGTGTTGTTTCACATAGTCTGGTGTAGTTTTGTGTTGTTTCACATAGTTTAGTGTAGCTTTGTGTTGTTTCACATAGTCTAGAGTAGTTTTGTGTTGTTTCACGTAGTCTAGTGTAGTTTTGTGTTGTTTCACATAGTCTAGTGTAGCTTTGTGTTGTTTCACATAGTCTAGAGTAGTTTTGTGCTGTTTCACATCGTCTGGTGTAGTTTTGTGTTGTTTCACATAGTCTAGTGCAGTTTTGTGTTGTTTCACATAGTCTAGTGTAGTTTTGTGTTGTTTCACATAGTCTGGTGTAGTTTTGTGCTGTCTCACACAGTCTGGTGTAGTTCTGTGCTGTCCCCACACAGTCTAGTGTGGTTTTGTGTTGTTTCACACAGTCTAGTGCAGTTTTGTGTGTTTCACACGGTCTGGTGTAGTTTTGTGCTGTCTCACACAGTCTGGTGTAGTTTTGTGTTGTTTCACACAGTCTGGTGTAGTTTTGTGCTGTCTCAGACAGTCTAGTGCAGTTTTGTGTTGTTTCACATAGTCTGGTGTAGTTTTTTGTAGCTTCACATAGTCTAGTGTAGTGTTGTGTTGTTTCACATAGTCTGGTGTAGTTTTCTGCTGTCTCACACAGTCTAGAGTAGTTTTGTGTTGTTTCACATAGTCTAGTGTAGTTTGTGTTGCTTAGGGTAGTCTAGTGCAGTTTTGTGTTGTTTCACGTAGTCTAGAGTGGTTTTGTGTTGTTTCACATAGTCTAGTGCAGTTTTGTGTTGTTTCACATAGTCTGGTGTAGTTTTGTGTTCTTTCACATAGCCTGGTGTAGTTTTGTGTTGTTTCACATAGTCCGGTGTAGTTTTGTGCTCTCTCACAAGGTCTAGTGTAGTTTTGTTCTGTCTCACACATTCTACTGTGGTTTTGTGCTGTCTCACACATTCTAGTGTGGTTTTGTGCTGTCTCACATAGTCTAGTGTACTTTTCTGTTGTTTCACATAGCCTGGTGTAGTCTTGTGCTGTCTCACACAGTCTAGTGTAGTTTTGTGCTGTCTCACACAGTATAGGAGTAGTTTTTGTGTTGTTTTCACATAGTCTAGTGTAGTTTTGTGTTGTTTAGGGTAGTCTAGTGCAGTTTTGTGTTGTTTCACGTAGTCTAGAGTGGTTATGTGTTGTTTCACATAGTACGGTGTGGGTTTGTGCTGTCCCACATAGTCTAGTGTAGTTTTGTGCTGTTTCACATAGTTTAGAGTAGTTTTGTGATGTTTCACATAGTCTAGTGTAGTTTTGTGTTGTTTCACATAGTCTGGTGTAGTTTTGTGTTCTTTCACACAGCCTGGTGTAGTTTTATGTTGTTTCGCATAGTCCGGTGTAGTTTTTGTGCTGTCGCACACAGTCTGGTGTAGTTTTGTGCTGTCTCACACAGTCTAGTGTAGTTTTGTGCTGTCTCACACTGTCTAGTGTAGTTTTTGTGCTGTCTCACATAGTCTGGTGTAGTTTTGTGCTGTCTCACACAGTCTGGTGTAGCTTTGTGCTGTCTCACACAGTATGGTGTAGTTTTGTGCTGTCTCACACAGTCTGGTGTAGTTTTCTGCTGTCTCACACAGTCTAGTGTAGTTTTGTGTTGTCTCACACAGTCTAGCTGTAGTTGTGTGCTGTCTCACATAGTCTAGTGTAGTTTTGTGCTGTTTCACATAGTCTACTGTAGTTTTGTGTTGTTTCACATAGTCTAGTGTAGTTTTGTGTTGTTTAGGGTAGTCTAGTGCAGTTTTGTGTTGTTTCACGTAGTCTAGAGTGGCTTTGTGTTGTTTCACATAGTCTAGTGCAGGTTTGTGTTGTTTCACGTAGTCTAGTGTATTTTCTGTGTTGTTTCAGGTAGTCTAGTGTAGTCTTCTGCTGTTTCAGGTAGTCTAGTGCAGTTTTTGTGTTGTTTCACATAGTATGGTGTAGTTTTGTGCTGTCGCACATAGTCTAGTGTAGTTTTGTGATGTCTCACACATTCTACTGTGGTTTTGTGCTGTCTCACACATTCTAGTGTGGTTTTGTGCTGTCTCACATAGTCTAGTGTAGTTTTGTGCTGTCTCACACAGTCTAGTGTGGTTTTGTGCTGTCTCACATAGTCTAGTGTACTTTTTTGTTGTTTCACATAGCCTGGTGTAGTTTTGTGCTGTCTCACACAGTATAGAGTAGTTTTGTGTTGTCTCACACAGTCTAGTGTAGTTTTGTGCTGTCTCACACATTCTAGTGTGGTTTTGTGCTGTCTCACATAGTCTAGTGTAGTTTTGTGCTGTCTCACACAGTCTAGAGTAGTTTTGTGTTGTCTCACACATTCTAGTGTAGTTTTGTGTTGTCTCACACAGTCTAGAGTAGTTTTGTGTTGTTTCACATAGTCTAGTGTAGTTTTGTGTTGTTTAGGGTAGTCTAGTGCAGTTTTGTGTTGTTTCACGTAGTCTAGAGTGGCTTTGTGTTGTTCTCATAGTCTAGTGCAGGTTTGTGTTGTTTTCACGTAGTCTAGTGTATTTCTGTGTTGTTTCAGGTAGTCTAGTGTAGTCTTCTGCTGTTTCAGGTAGTCTAGTGCAGTTTTGTGTTGTTTCACATAGTATGGTGTAGTTTTGTGCTGTCGCACATAGTCTAGTGTAGTTTTGTGCTGTCTCACATGGTCTAGTGTAGTTTTGTGTTGTTTCACATAGTCCTAGAGTTGTTTTGTGTTGTTTCACATAGCCTGGTGTAGTTTTGTGTTGTTTCACATAGTCCGGTGTAGTTTTGTGCTGTCTCACATTGTCTAGTGTAGTTATGTGTTGTTTAGGGTAGTCTAGTGCAGTTTTGTGTTGTTTCACGTAGTCTAGTGCAGTTTTGTGTTGTTTCACATAGTCTGGGTGTAGTTTGGTGTTGTTTCACATAGTTTAGTGTAGCTTTGTGTTGTTTCACATAGTCTAGAGTAGTTTTGTGTTGTTTCACGTAGTCTAGTGTAGCTTTGTGTTGTTTCACATAGTCTAGTGCAGTTTTGTGTTGTTTCACATAGTCTAGTGTAGTTTTGTGTTGTTTCACATAGTCTGGTGTAGTTTTGTGCTGTCTCACACAGTCTGGTGTAGTTTTGTGCTGTCTCACACAGTCTAGTGTGGTTTTGTGTTGTTTCTCACAGTCTAGTGCAGTTTTTGTGTTGTTTCAACACAGTCTGGTGTAGTTTTGTGCTGTCTCACACAGTCTGGTGTAGTTTTGTGTTGTTTCACACAGTCTGGTGTAGTTTTGTGCTGTCTCAGACAGTCTAGTGCAGTTTTGTGTTGTTTCACATAGTCTGGTGTAGTTTTTTTGTAGCTTCACATAGTCTAGTGTAGTGTTGTGTTGTTTCACATAGTCTGGTGTAGTTTTCTGCTGTCTCACACAGTCTAGAGTAGTTTTGTGTTGTTTCACATAGTCTAGTGTAGTTTTGTGTTGCTTAGGGTAGTCTAGTGCAGTTTTGTGTTGTTTCACGTAGTCTAGAGTGGTTTTGTGTTGTTTCACATAGTCTAGTGCAGTTTTGTGTTGTTTCACATAGTCTGGTGTAGTTTTGTGTTCTTTCACATAGCCTGGTGTAGTTTTGTGTTGTTTCTCATAGTCCGGTGTAGTTTTGTGCTCTCTCACAAGGTCTAGTGTAGTTTTGTTCTGTCTCACACATTCTACTGTGGTTTTGTGCTGTCTCACACATTCTAGTGTGGTTTTGTGCTGTCTCACATAGTCTAGTGTACTTTTCTGTTGTTTCACATAGCCTGGTGTAGTTTTGTGCTGTCTCACACAGTCTAGTGTAGTTTTGTGCTGTCTCACACAGTATAGAGTAGTTTTGTGTTGTTTCACATAGTCTAGTGTAGTTTTGTGTTGTTTAGGGTAGTCTAGTGCAGTTTTGTGTTGTTTCACGTAGTCTAGAGTGGTTATGTGTTGTTTCACATAGTACGGTGTGGGTTTGTGCTGTCCCACATAGTCTAGTGTAGTTTTGTGCTGTTTCACATAGTTTAGAGTAGTTTTGTGATGTTTCACATAGTCTAGTGTAGTTTTGTGTTGTTTCACATAGTCTGGTGTAGTTTTGTGTTCTTTCACACAGCCTGGTGTAGTTTTATGTTGTTTCGCATAGTCCGGTGTAGTTTTGTGCTGTCGCACACAGTCTGGTGTAGTTTTGTGCTGTCTCACACAGTCTAGTGTAGTTTTGCGCTGTCTCACACAGTCTAGTGTAGTTTTGTGCTGTCTCACATAGTCTGGTGTAGTTTTGTGCTGTCTCACACAGTCTGGTGTAGCTTTGTGCTGTCTCACACAGTATGGTGTAGTTTTGTGCTGTCTCACACATTCTAGTGTAGTTTTTGTGCTGTCTCTCACAGTCTGGTGTAGTTTTCTGCTGTCTCACACAGTCTAGTGTAGTTTTGTGTTGTCTCACACAGTCTAGTGTAGTTTTGTGCTGTCTCACATAGTCTAGTGTAGTTTTGTGCTGTTTCACATAGTCTACTGTAGTTTTGTGTTGTTTCACATAGTCTAGTGTAGTTTTGTGTTGTTTAGGGTAGTCTAGTGCAGTTTTGTGTTGTTTTCACGTAGTCTAGAGTGGCTTTGTGTTGTTTCACATAGTCTAGTGCAGGTTTGTGTTGTTTCACGTAGTCTAGTGTATTTCTGTGTTGTTTCAGGTAGTCTAGTGTAGTCTTCTGCTGTTTCAGGTAGTCTAGTGCAGTTTTGTGTTGTTTCACATAGTATGGTGTAGTTTTTGTGCTGTCGCACATAGTCTAGTGTAGTTTTGTGCTGTCTCACATGGTCTAGTGTAGTTTTGTGTTGTTCACATAGTCTAGAGTAGTTTTGTGTTGTTTCACATAGCCTGGTGTAGTTTTGTGTTGTTTCACATAGTCCGGTGTAGTTTTGTGCTGTCTCACATAGTCTAGTGTAGTTTTGTGATGTCTCCACACATTCTACTGTGGTTTTGTGCTGTCTCACACATTCTAGTGTGGTTTTGTGCTGTCTCACATAGCCTGGTGTAGTTTTGTGTTGTTTCACATAGTCCGGTGTAGTTTTGTGCTGTCTCACATAGTCTAGTGTACTTTTTTGTTGTTTAGGGTAGTCTAGTGCAGTTTTGTGTTGTTTCACGTAGTCTAGTGCAGTTTTGTGTTGTTTCACATAGTCTGGTGTAGTTTTGTGTTGTTTCACATAGTTTAGTGTAGCTTTGTGTTGTTTCACACTAGTCTAGAGTAGTTTTGTGTTGTTTCACGTAGTCTAGTGTAGTTTTGTGTTGTTTCACATAGTCTAGTGTAGCTTTGTGTTGTTTCACATAGTCTAGAGTAGTTTTGTGTTGTTTCACATCGTCTGGTGTAGTTTTGTGTTGTTTCACATAGTCTAGTGCAGTTTTGTGTTGTTTCACATAGTCTAGTGTAGCTTTGTGTTGTTTCACATAGTCTAGTGCAGTTTTGTGTTGTTTCACATAGTCTAGTGTAGTTTTGTGTTGTTTCACATAGTCTGGTGTAGTTTTTGTGCTGTCTCA
This sequence comes from Hemitrygon akajei, assembly GCF_048418815.1. Lineage (NCBI taxonomy): Eukaryota > Metazoa > Chordata > Chondrichthyes > Myliobatiformes > Dasyatidae > Hemitrygon > Hemitrygon akajei. The sequence goes on along the minus strand of NW_027332008.1, from coordinate 237,438 downwards.
CACAGTCTGGTGTAGTTTTGTGCTGTCTCACACAGTCTAGTGTGGTTTTGTGTTGTTTCACACAGTCTAGTGCAGTTTTGCGTTGTTTCACACAGTCTGGTGTAGTTGTGTGCTGTCTCACACAGTCTGGTGTAGTTTTGTGTTGTTTCACACAGTCTGGTGTAGTTTTGTGCTGTCTCAGACAGTCTAGTGCAGTTTTGTGTTGTTCACATAGTCTGGTGTAGTTTTTTTGTAGCTTCACATAGTCTAGTGTAGTGTTGTGTTGTTTCACATAGTCTGGTGTAGATTCCTGCTGTCTCACACAGTCTAGAGTAGTTTTGTGTTGTTTCACATAGTCTAGTGTAGTTTTGTGTTGCTTAGGGTAGTCTAGTGCAGTTTTGTGTTGTTTCACGTAGTCTAGAGTGGTTTTGTGTTGTTTCACATAGTCTAGTGCAGTTTTGTGTTGTTTCACATAGTCTGGTGTAGTTTTGTGTTCTTTCACTTAGCCTGGTGTAGTTTTGTGTTGTTTCACATAGTCCGGTGTAGTTTTGTGCTCTCTCACAAGGTCTAGTGTAGTTTTGTTCTGTCTCACACATTCTACTGTGGTTTTGTGCTGTCTCACACATTCTAGTGTGGTTTTGTGCTGTCTCACATAGTCTAGTGTACTTTTCTGTTGTTTCACATAGCCTGGTGTAGTTTTGTGCTGTCTCTCACAGTCTAGTGTAGTTTTGTGCTGTCTCACACAGTATAGAGTAGTTTTGTGTTGTTTCACATAGTCTAGTGTAGTTTTGTGTTGTTTAGGGTAGTCTAGTGCAGTTTTGTGTTGTTTCACGTAGTCTAGAGTGGTTCTGTGTTATTTCACATAGTACGGTGTGGGTTTGTGCTGTCCCACATAGTCTAGTGTAGTTTTGTGCTGTTTCACATAGTTTAGAGTAGTTTTGTGGTGTTTCACATAGTCTAGTGTAGTTTTGTGTTGTTTCACATAGTCTGGTGTAGTTTGTGTTCTTTCACACAGCCTGGTGTAGTTTTATGTTGTTTCGCATAGTCCGGTGTAGTTTTGTGCTGTCGCACACAGTCTGGTGTAGTTTTGTGCTGTCTCACACAGTCTAGTGTAGTTTTGTGCTGTCTCACACAGTCTGGTGTAGTTTTGTGCTGTCTCACACAGTCTGGTGTAGCTTTGTGCTGTCTCACACAGTATGGTGTAGTTTTGTGCTGTCTCACACATTCTAGTGTGGTTTTGTGCTGTCTCACACAGTCTAGTGTAGTTTTGTGCTGTCTCACACAGTCTGGTGTAGTTTTCTGCTGTCTCACACAGTCTAGTGTAGTTTTGTGTTGTCTCACACAGTCTAGTGTAGTTTTGTGCTGTCTCACATAGTCTAGTGTAGTTTTGTGCTGTTTCACAGAGTCTACTGTAGTTTTGTGTTGTTTCACATAGTCTAGTGTAGTTTTGTGTTGTTTAGGGTAGTCTAGTGCAGTTTTGTGTTGTTTCACGTAGTCTAGAGTGGCTTTGTGTTGTTTCACATAGTCTAGTGCAGGTTTGTGTTGTTTCACGTAGTCTAGTGTATTTCTGTGTTGTTTCAGGTAGTCTAGTGTAGTCTTCTGCTGTTGCAGGTAGTCTAGTGCAGTTTTGTGTTGTTTCACATAGTATGGTGTAGTTTTGTGCTGTCGCACATAGTCTAGTGTAGTTTTGTGCTGTCTCACATGGTCTAGTGTAGTTTTGTGTTGTTTCACATAGTCTAGAGTAGTTTTGTGTTGTTTCACATAGCCTGGTGTAGTTTTGTGTTGTTTCACATAGTCCGGTGTAGTTTTGTGCTGTCTCACATAGTCTAGTGTAGTTTTGTGATGTCTCACACATTCTACTGTGGTTTTGTGCTGTCTCACACATTCTAGTGTGGTTTTGTGCTGTCTCACATAGTCTAGTGTAGTTTTGTGCTGTCTCACACAGTCTAGTGTGGTTTTGTGCTGTCTCACATAGTCTAGTGTACTTTTTTGTTGTTTCACATAGCCTGGCGTAGTTTTGTGCTGTCTCACACAGTATAGAGTAGTTTTGTGTTGTCTCACACAGTCTAGTGTAGTTTTGTGCTGTCTCACACATTCTAGTGTGGTTTTGTGCTGTCTCACATAGTCTAGTGTAGTTTTGTGCTGTCTCACACAGTCTAGAGTAGTTTTGTGTTGTCTCACACTTTCTAGTGTAGTTTTGTGTTGTCTCACACAGTCTAGAGTAGTTTTGTGTTGTTTCACATAGTCTAGTGTAGTTTTGTGTTGTTTAGGGTAGTCTAGTGCAGTTTTGTGTTGTTTCAGGTAGTCTAGAGTGGTTCTGTGTTGTTTCACATAGTCTGGTGTAGTTTTGAGTTCTTTCACATAGCCTGGTGTAGTTTTGTGTTGTTTCACATAGTCCGGTGTAGTTTTGTGCTGTCTCACACAGTCTAGTGTAGTTTTGTGCTGTCTCACATAGTCTGGTGTAGTTTTGTGCTGTCTCACACAGTCTGGTGTAGCTTTGTGCTGTCTCACACAGTATGGTGTAGTTTTGTGCTGTCTCACACATTCTAGTGTGGTTTTGTGCTGTCTCACACAGTCTAGTGTAGTTTTGTGCTGTCTCACACAGTCTGGTGTAGTTTTGCGCTGTCTCACATAGTCTGGTGTAGTTTTGTGCTGTCTCACACAGTCTAGTGTAGTTTTGTGTTGTCTCACACAGTCTAGTGTAGTTTTGTGCTGTCTCACATAGTCTAGTGTAGTTTTGTGCTGTTTCACATAGTCTACTGTAGTTTTGTGCTGTCTCACAAGGTCTAGTGTAGTATTGTGTTGTTTCACATAGTCTAGAGTAGTTTTGTGTTGTTTCACATAGCCTGGTGTAGTTTTTTGTTGTTTCACATAGTCCGGTGTAGTTTTGTGCTGTCTCACATAGTCTAGTGTAGTTTTTGTGATGTCTCACCATTCTACTGTGGTTTTGTGCTGTCTCACACATTCCAGTGTGGTCTTGTGCTGTCTCACATAGTCTAGTGTACTTTTTCGTTGTTTCACATAGCCTGGTGTAGTTTTGTGCTGTCTCACACAGTATAGAGTAGTTTTGTGTTGTCTCACACAGTCTAGTGTAGTTTTGTGCTGTCTCACACATTCTAGTGTGGTTTTGTGCTGTCTCACATAGTCTAGTGTAGGTTTGTGCTGTCTCACACAGTCTAGAGTAGTTTTGTGTTGTCTCACACATTCTAGTGTAGTTTTGTGTTGTCTCACACAGTCTAGAGTAGTTTTGTGTTGTTTCACATAGTCTAGTGTAGTTTTGTGTTGTTTAGGGTAGTCTAGTGCAGTTTTGTGTTCTTTCAGGTAGTCTAGAGTGGTTTTGTGTTGTTTCACATAGTCTGGTGTAGTTTTGAGTTCTTTCACATAGCCTGGTGTAGTTCTGTGTTGTCTCACATAGTCTGGTGTAGTTTTGTGCTGTCTCACACAGTCTGGTGTAGCTTTGTGCTGTCTCACACAGTATGGTGTAGTTTTGTGCTGTCTCACACATTCTAGTGTGGTTTTGTGCTGTCTCACACAGTCTAGTGTAGTTTCCTGCTGTCTCACACAGTCTGGTGTAGTTTTGTGCTGTCTCACATAGTCTGGTGTAGTTTTGTGCTGTCTCACACAGTCTAGTGTAGTTTTGTGTTGTCTCACACAGTCTAGTGTAGTTTTGTGCTGTCTCACATAGTCTAGTGTAGTTTTGTGCTGTTTCACATAGTCTACTGTAGTTTCGTGTTGTTTCACATAGTCTAGTGTAGTTTTGTGTTGTTTAGGGTAGGTCTAGTGCAGTTTTGTGTTGTTTCACGTAGTCTACAGTGGCTTTGTGTTGTTTCACATAGTCTAGTGCAGGTTTGTGTTGTTTCACGTAGTCTAGTGTATTTCTGTGTTGTTTCAGGTAGTCTAGTGTAGTCTTCTGCTGTTTCAGGTAGTCTAGTGTAGTTTTGTGTTATTTCACGTAGTCTAGTGCAGTTGTGTGTTGTTTCACATAGTATGGTGTAGTTTTTGTGCTGTCGCACCTAGTCTAGTGTAGTTTTGTGCTGTCTCACATGGTCTAGTGTAGTTTTGTGTTGTTTCACATAGTCTAGAGTAGTTTTGTGTTGTTTCACATAGCCTGGTGTAGTTTTGTGTTGTTTCACATAGTCCGGTGTAGTTTTTGTGCTGTCCCACATAGTCTAGTGTAGTTTTGTGCTGTCTCACACATTCTACTGTGGTTTTGTGCTGTCTCACACATTCTAGTGTGGTTTTGTGCTGTCTCACATAGTCTAGTGTACTTTTTTGTTGTTTCACATAGCCTGGTGTAGTTTTGTGCTGTTTCACATAGTTTAGAGTAGTTTTGTGATGTTTCACATAGTCTAGTGTAGTTTTGTGTTGTTTCACATAGTCTGGTGTAGTTTGTGTTCTTTCACACAGCCTGGTGTAGTTTTATGTTGTTTCGCATAGTCCGGTGTAGTTTTGTGCTGTCGCACACAGTCTGGTGTAGTTTTGTGCTGTCTCACACAGTCTAGTGTAGTTTTGTGCTGTCTCACACAGTCTAGTGTAGTTTTGTGCTGTCTCACATAGTCTGGTGTAGTTTTGTGCTGTCTCACACAGTCTGGTGTAGCTTTGTGCTGTCTCACACAGTATGGTGTAGTTTTGTGCTGTCTCACACATTCTAGTGTGGTTTTGTGCTGTCTCACACAGTCTAGTGTAGTTTTGTGCTGTCTCACACAGTCTGGTGTAGTGTTCTGCTGTCTCACACAGTCTAGTGTAGTTTTGTGTTGTCTCACACAGTCTAGTGTAGTTTTGTGCTGTCTCACATAGTCTAGTGTAGTTTTGTGCTGTTTCACAGAGTCTACTGTAGTTTTGTGTTGTTTCACATAGTCTAGTGTAGTTTTGTGTTGTTTAGGGTAGTCTAGTGCAGTTTTGTGTTGTTTCACGTAGTCTAGAGTGGCTTTGTGTTGTTTCACATAGTCTAGTGCAGGTTTGTGTTGTTTCACGTAGTCTAGTGTATTTCTGTGTTGTTTCAGGTAGTCTAGTGTAGTCTTCTGCTGTTGCAGGTAGTCTAGTGCAGTTTTGTGTTGTTTCACATAGTATGGTGTTGTTTTGTGCTGTCGCACATAGTCTAGTGTAGTTTTGTGCTGTCTCACATGGTCTAGTGTAGTTTTGTGTTGTTTCACATAGTCTAGAGTAGTTTTGTGTTGTTTCACATAGCCTGGTGTAGTTCTGTGTTGTTTCACATAGTCCGGTGTAGTTTTGTGCTGTCTCACATAGTCTAGTGTAGTTTTGTGATGTCTCACACATTCTACTGTGGTTTTGTGCTGTCTCACACATTCTAGTGTGGTTTTGTGCTGTCTCACATAGTCTAGTGTAGTTTTGTGCTGTCTCACACAGTCTAGTGTGGTTTTGTGCTGTCTCACATAGTCTAGTGTACTTTTTTGTTGTTTCACATAGCCTGGCGTAGTTTTGTGCTGTCTCACACAGTATAGAGTAGTTTTGTGTTGTCTCACACAGTCTAGTGTAGTTTTGTGCTGTCTCACACATTCTAGTGTGGTTTTGTGCTGTCTCACATAGTCTAGTGTAGTTTTGTGCTGTCTCACACAGTCTAGAGTAGTTTTGTGTTGTCTCACACATTCTAGTGTAGTTTTGTGTTGTCTCACACAGTCTAGAGTAGTTTTGTGTTGTTTCACATAGTCTAGTGTAGTTTTGTGTTGTTTAGGGTAGTCTAGTGCAGTTTTGTGTTGTTTCACGTAGTCTAGAGTGGTTTTGTGTTGTTTCACATAGTCTGGTGTAGTTTTGAGTTCTTTCACATAGCCTGGTGTAGTTTTGTGTTGTTTCACATAGTCCGGTGTAGTTTTGTGCTGTCTCACACAGTCTAGTGTAGTGTGGTGCTGTCTCACATAGTCTGGTGTAGTTTTGTGCTGTCTCACACAGTCTGGTGTAGCTTTGTGCTGTCTCACACAGTATGGTGTAGTTTTGTGCTGTCTCACACATTCTAGTGTGGTTTTGTGCTGTCTCACACAGTCTAGTGTAGTTTTGTGCTGTCTCACACAGTCTGGTGTAGTTTTGTGCTGTCTCACATAGTCTGGTGTAGTTTTGTGCTGTCTCACACAGTCTAGTGTAGTTTTGTGTTGTCTCACACAGTCTAGTGTAGTTTTGTGCTGTCTCACATAGTCTAGTGTAGTTTTGTGCTGTTTCACATAGTCTACTGTAGTTTTGTGCTGTCTCACAAGGTCTAGTGTAGTATTGTGTTGTCTCACACATTCTAGTGTAGTTTTGTGTTGTCTCACACAGTCTAGAGTAGTTTTGTGTTGTTTCACATAGTCTAGTGTAGTTTTGTGTTGTTTAGGGTAGTCTAGTGCAGTTTTGTGTTCTTTCACGTAGTCTAGAGTGGTTTTGTGTTGTTTCACATAGTCTGGTGTAGTTTTGAGTTCTTTCACATAGCCTGGTGTAGTTCTGTGTTGTCTCACATAGTCTGGTGTAGTTTTGTGCTGTCTCACACAGTCTGGTGTAGCTTTGTGCTGTCTCACACAGTATGGTGTAGTTTTGTGCTGTCTCACACATTCTAGTGTGGTTTTGCGCTGTCTCACACAGTCTAGTGTAGTTTCCTGCTGTCTCACACAGTCTGGTGTAGTTTTGTGCTGTCTCACATAGTCTGGTGTAGTTTTGTGCTGTCTCACACAGTCTAGTGTAGTTTTGTGTTGTCTCACACAGTCTAGTGTAGTTTTGTGCTGTCTCACATAGTCTAGTGTAGTTTTGTGCTGTTTCACATAGTCTACTGTAGTTTTGTGTTGTTTCAAATAGTCTAGTGTAGTTTTGTGTTGTTTAGGGTAGTCTAGTGCAGTTTTGTGTTGTTTCACGTAGTCTACAGTGGCTTTGTGTTGTTTCACATAGTCTAGTGCAGGTTTGTGTTGTTTCACGTAGTCTAGTGTATTTCTGTGTTGTTTTCAGGTAGTCTAGTGTAGTCTTCTGCTGTTTCAGGTAGTCTAGTGTAGTTTTGTGTTATTTCACGTAGTCTAGTGCAGTTGTGTGTTGTTTCACATAGTATGGTGTAGTTTTGTGCTGTCGCACATAGTCTAGTGTAGTTTTGTGCTGTCTCACATGGTCTAGTGTAGTTTTGTGTTGTTTCACATAGTCTAGAGTAGTTTTGTGTTGTTTCACATAGCCTGGTGTAGTTTTGTGTTGTTTCACATAGTCCGGTGTAGTTTTGTGCTGTCCCACATAGTCTAGTGTAGTTTTGTGCTGTCTCACACATTCTACTGTGTTTTTGTGCTGTCTCACACATTCTAGTGTGGTTTTGTGCTGTCTCACATAGTCTAGTGTACTTTTTTGTTGTTTCACATAGCCTGGTGTAGTTTTGTGCTGTTTCACATAGTTTAGAGTAGTTTTGTGATGTTTCACATAGTCTAGTGTAGTTTTGTGTTGTTTCACATAGTCTGGTGTAGTTTGTGTTCTTTCACACAGCCTGGTGTAGTTTTATGTTGTTTCGCATAGTCCGGTGTAGTTTTGTGCTGTCGCACACAGTCTGGTGTTGTTTTGTGCTGTCTCACACAGTCTAGTGTAGTTTTGTGCTGTCTCACACAGTCTAGTGTAGTTTTGTGCTGTCTCACATAGTCTGGTGTAGTTTTGTGCTGTCTCACACAGTCTGGTGTAGCTTTGTGCTGTCTCACACAGTATGGTGTAGTTTTGTGCTGTCTCACACATTCTAGTGTGGTTTTGTGCTGTCTCACACAGTCTAGTGTAGTTTTGTGCTGTCTCACACAGTCTGGTGTAGTTTTCTGCTGTCTCACACAGTCTAGTGTAGTTTTGTGTTGTCTCACACAGTCTAGTGTAGTTTTGTGCTGTCTCACATAGTCTAGTGTAGTTTTGTGCTGTTTCACAGAGTCTACTGTAGTTTTGTGTTGTTTCACATAGTCTAGTGTAGTTTTGTGTTGTTTAGGGTAGTCTAGTGCAGTTTTGTGTTGTTTCACGTAGTCTAGAGTGGCTTTGTGTTGTTTCACATAGTCTAGTGCAGGTTTGTGTTGTTTCACGTAGTCTAGTGTATTTCTGTGTTGTTTCAGGTAGTCTAGTGTAGTCTTCTGCTGTTGCAGGTAGTCTAGTGCAGTTTTGTGTTGTTTCACATAGTATGGTGTAGTTTTGTGCTGTCGCACATAGTCTAGTGTAGTTTTGTGCTGTCTCACATGGTCTAGTGTAGTTTTGTGTTGTTTCACATAGTCTAGAGTAGTTTTGTGTTGTTTCACATAGCCTGGTGTAGTTTTGTGTTGTTTCACATAGTCCGGTGTAGTTTGGTGCTGTCTCACATAGTCTAGTGTAGTTTTGTGATGTCTCACACATTCTACTGTGGTTTTGTGCTGTCTCACACATTCTAGTGTGGTTTTGTGCTGTCTCATATAGTCTAGTGTAGTTTTGTGCTGTCTCACACAGTCTAGTGTGGTTTTGTGCTGTCTCACATAGTCTAGTGTACTTTTTTGTTGTTTCACATAGCCTGGCGTAGTTTTGTGCTGTCTCACACAGTATAGAGTAGTTTTGTGTTGTCTCACACAGTCTAGTGTAGTTTTGTGCTGTCTCACACATTCTAGTGTGGTTTTGTGCTGTCTCACATAGTCTAGTGTAGTTTTGTGCTGTCTCACACAGTCTAGAGTAGTTTTGTGTTGTCTCACACTTTCTAGTGTAGTTTTGTGTTGTCTCACACAGTCTAGAGTAGTTTTGTGTTGTTTCACATAGTCTAGTGTAGTTTTGTGTTGTTTAGGGTAGTCTAGTGCAGTTTTGTGTTGTTTCACGTAGTCTAGAGTGGTTTTGTGTTGTTTCACATAGTCTGGTGTAGTTTTTGAGTTCTTTCACATAGCCTGGTGTAGTTTTGTGTTGTTTCACATAGTCCGGTGTAGTTTTGTGCTGTCTCACACAGTCTAGTGTAGTTTTGTGCTGTCTCACATAGTCTGGTGTAGTTTTGTGCTGTCTCACACAGTCTGGTGTAGCTTTGTGCTGTCTCACACAGTATGGTGTAGTTTTGTGCTGTCTCACACATTCTAGTGTGGTTTTGTGCTGTCTCACACAGTCTAGTGTAGTTTTGTGCTGTCTCACACAGTCTGGTGTAGTTTTGTGCTGTCTCACATAGTCTGGTGTAGTTTTGTGCTGTCTCACACAGTCTAGTGTAGTTTTGTGTTGTCTCACACAGTCTAGTGTAGTTTTGTGCTGTCTCACATAGTCTAGTGTAGTTTTGTGCTGTTTCACATAGTCTACTGTAGTTTTGTGCTGTCTCACAAGGTCTAGTGTAGTATTGTGTTGTTTCACATAGTCTAGAGTAGTTTTGTGTTGTTTCACATAGCCTGGTGTAGTTTTTTGTTGTTTCACATAGTCCGGTGTAGTTTTGTGCTGTCTCACATAGTCTAGTGTAGTTTTGTGATGTCTCACACATTCTACTGTGGTTTTGTGCTGTCTCACACATTCCAGTGTGGTCTTGTGCTGTCTCACATAGTCTAGTGTACTTTTTTGTTGTTTCACATAGCCTGGTGTAGTTTTGTGCTGTCTCACACAGTATAGAGTAGTTTTGTGCTGTCTCACACATTCTAGTGTGGTTTTGTGCTGTCTCACATAGTCTAGTGTAGGTTTGTGCTGTCTCACACAGTCTAGAGTAGTTTTGTGTTGTCTCACACTTTCTAGTGTAGTTTTGTGTTGTCTCACACAGTCTAGAGTAGTTTTGTGTTGTTTCACATAGTCTAGTGTAGTTTTGTGTTGTTTAGGGTAGTCTAGTGCAGTTTTGTGTTCTTTCACGTAGTCTAGAGTGGTTTTGTGTTGTTTCACATAGTCTGGTGTAGTTTTGAGTTCTTTCACATAGCCTGGTGTAGTTCTGTGTTGTCTCACATAGTCTGGTGTAGTTTTGTGCTGTCTCACACAGTCTGGTGTAGCTTTGTGCTGTCTCACACAGTATGGTGTAGTTTTGTGCTGTCTCACACATTCTAGTGTGGTTTTGTGCTGTCTCACACAGTCTAGTGTAGTTTCCTGCTGTCTCACACAGTCTGGTGTAGTTTTGTGCTGTCTCACATAGTCTGGTGTAGTTTTGTGCTGTCTCACACAGTCTAGTGTAGTTTTGTGTTGTCTCACACAGTCTAGTGTAGTTTTGTGCTGTCTCACATAGTCTAGTGTAGTTTTGTGCTGTTTCACATAGTCTACTGTAGTTTTGTGTTGTTTCACATAGTCTAGTGTAGTTTTGTGTTGTTTAGGGTAGTCTAGTGCAGTTTTGTGTTGTTTCACGTAGTCTACAGTGGCTTTGTGTTGTTTCACATAGTCTAGTGCAGGTTTGTGTTGTTTCACGTAGTCTAGTGTATTTCTGTGTTGTTTCAGGTAGTCTAGTGTAGTCTTCTGCTGTTTCAGGTAGTCTAGTGTAGTTTTGTGTTATTTCACGTAGTCTAGTGCAGTTGTGTGTTGTTTCACATAGTATGGTGTAGTTTTGTGCTGTCGCACATAGTCTAGTGTAGTTTTGTGCTGTCTCACATGGTCTAGTGTAGTTTTGTGTTGTTTCACATAGTCTAGAGTAGTTTTGTGTTGTTTCACATAGCCTGGTGTAGTTTTGTGTTGTTTCACATAGTCCGGTGTAGTTTTGTGCTGTCCCACATAGTCTAGTGTAGTTTTGTGCTATCTCACTCATTCTACTGTGGTTTTGTGCTGTCTCACACATTCTAGTGTGGTTTTGTGCTGTCTCACATAGTCTAGTGTACTTTTTTGTTGTTTCACATAGCCTGGTGTAGTTTTGTGCTGTCTCACACAGTATAGAGTAGTTTTGTGTTGTCTCACACAGTCTAGTGTAGTTTTGTGCTGTCTCACACATTCTAGTGTGGTTTTGTGCTGTCTCACATAGTCTAGTGTAGTTTTGTGCTGTCTCACACAGTCTAGAGTAGTTTTGTGTTGTCTCACACATTCTAGTGTAGTTTTGTGTTGTCTCACACAGTCTAGAGTAGTTTTGTGTTGTTTCACATAGTCTAGTGTAGTTTTGTGTTGTTTAGGGTAGTCTAGTGCAGTTTTGTGTTGTTTCACGTAGTCTAGAGTGGTTTTGTGTTGTTTCACATAGTCTGGTGTAGTTTTGAGTTCTTTCACATAGCCTGGTGTAGTTCTGTGTTGTCTCACATAGTCTGGTGTAGTTTTGTGCTGTCTCACACAGTCTGGTGTAGCTTTGTGCTGTCTCACACAGTATGGTGTAGTTTTGTGCTGTCTCACACATTCTAGTGTGGTTTTGTGCTGTCTCACACAGTCTAGTGTAGTTTCCTGCTGTCTCACACAGTCTGGTGTAGTTTTGTGCTGTCTCACATAGTCTGGTGTAGTTTTGTGCTGTCTCACACAGTCTAGTGTAGTTTTGTGTTGTCTCACACAGTCTAGTGTAGTTTTGTGCTGTCTCACATAGTCTAGTGTAGTTTTGTGCTGTTTCACATAGTCTACTGTAGTTTTGTGTTGTTTCACATAGTCTAGTGTAGTTTTGTGTTGTTTAGGGTAGTCTAGTGCAGTTTTGTGTTGTTTCACGTAGTCTACAGTGGCTTTGTGTTGTTTCACATAGTCTAGTGCAGGTTTGTGTTGTTTCACGTAGTCTAGTGTATTTCTGTGTTGATTCAGGTAGTCTAGTGTAGTCTTCTGCTGTTTCAGGTAGTCTAGTGTAGTTTTGTGTTATTTCACGTAGTCTAGTGCAGTTGTGTGTTGTTTCACATAGTATGGTGTAGTTTTGTGCTGTCGCACATAGTCTAGTGTAGTTTTGTGCTGTCTCACATGGTCTAGTGTAGTTTTGTGTTGTTTCACATAGTCTAGAGTAGTTTTGTGTTGTTTCACATAGCCTCGTGTAGTTTTGTGTTGTTTCACATAGTCCGGTGTAGTTTTGTGCTGTCCCACATAGTCTAGTGTAGTTTTGTGCTGTCTCACACATTCTACTGTGGTTTTGTGCTGTCTCACACATTCTAGTGTGGTTTTGTGCTGTCTCACATAGTCTAGTGTACTTTTGTGTTGTTTCACATAGCCTGGTGTAGTTTTGTGCTGTCTCACACAGTATAGAGTAGTTTTGTGTTGTCTCACACAGTCTAGTGTAGTTTTGTGCTGTCTCACACATTCTAGTGTGGTTTTGTGCTGTCTCACATAGTCTAGTGTAGTTTTGTGCTGTCTCACACAGTCTAGAGTAGTTTTGTGTTGTCTCACACATTCTAGTGTAGTTTTGTGTTGTCTCACACAGTCTAGAGTAGTTTTGTGTTGTTTCACATAGTCTAGTGTAGTTTTGTGTTGTTTAGGGTAGTCTACTGTAGTTTTGTGCTGTTTCACATAGTTTAGAGTAGTTTTGTGATGTTTCACATAGTCTAGTGTAGTTTTGTGTTGTTTCACATAGTCTGGTGTAGTTTTGTGTTCTTTCACATAGCCTGGTGTAGTTTTGTGTTGTTTCGCATAGTCCGGTGTAGTTTTGTGCTGTCGCACACAGTCTGGTGTAGTTTTGTGCTGTCTCACACAGTCTAGTGTAGTTTTGTGCTGTCTCACACAGTCTAGTGTAGTTTCGTGCTGTCTCACATAGTCTGGTGTAGTTTTGTGCTGTCTCACACAGTCTGGTGTAGCTTTGTGCTGTCTCACACAGTATGGTGTAGTTTTGTGCTGTCTCACACATTCTAGTGTGGTTTTGTGCTGTCTCACACAGTCTAGTGTAGTTTTGTGCTGTCTCACCCAGTCTGGTGTAGTTTTGTGCTGTCTCACATAGTCTGGTGTAGTTTTGTGCTGTCTCACACAGTCTAGTGTAGTTTTGTGTTGTCTCACACAGTCTAGTGTAGTTTTGTGCTGTCTCACATAGTCTAGTGTAGTTTTGTGCTGTTTCACATAGTCTACTGCAGTTTTTGTGTTGTTTCACATAGTCTAGTGTAGTTTCGTGTTGGTTAGGATAGTCTAGTGCAGTTTTGTGCTGTCTCACATAGTCTACTGTAGTTTTGTGCTGTCTCACACAGTATGGTGTAGTTTTGTGCTGTCTCACACATTCTAGTGTAGTTTTGTGTTGTTTCACATAGTCTAGTGCAGTTTTGTGTTGTTTCACATAGTCTAGTGCTGTTTTGTGTTGTTTCACATAGTCTTGTGTAGTTTTGTGTTCTTTCACATAGCCTAGTGTAGCTTTGTGTTGTTTCGGGTAGTCTAGATAGATAGATAGATAGATAGATAGATACTTTATTCATCCCCATGGGGAAATTCAACTTTTTTTCCAATGTCCCATACACTTGTTGTAGCAAAACTAATTACATACAATACTTAACTCAATAAAAAATATGATATGCATCTAAATCACTATCTCAAAAAGCATTAATAATAGCTTTTAAAAAGTTCTTAAGTCCTGGCGGTTGAATTGTAAAGCCTAATGGCATTGGGGAGTATTGACCTCTTCATCCTGTCTGAGGAGCATTGCATCGATAGTAACCTGTCGCTGAATCTGCTTCTCTGTCTCTGGATGGTGCTATGTAGAGGATGTTCAGAGTTATCCATAATTGACCGTAGCCTACTCAGCGCCCTTCGCTCAGCTACCGATGTTAAACTCTAGTGCAGGTTTGTGTTGTTTCACGTAGTCTAGTGTAGTTTTGTGTTGTTTCACATAGTCTAGTGCAGGGTTGTGTTGTTTCACGTAGTCTAGTGTAGATTTGTGTTATTTCAGGTAGTCTAGTGTAGTTTTGTGTTGTAACAGGTAGTCTAGTGTAGTTTTGTGTTGTTTCGGGTAGTCTGGTGTAGTACTGTGTTGTTACAGGTAGTCTGGTGTAGTTCTGTGTTGTTTAGTGTAGTCTAGTGTAGTTTTGTGTTGTTTCGGGTAGTCTGGTGTAGTTTTGTGTTGTTTCAGGTAGTCTAGTGTAGTTTTGTGTTGTTTCAGGTAGTCTAGTGTAGTTTTGTGTTGCTTCGGGTAGTCTGGTGTAGTTTTGTGTTGTTTCGGTTAGTCTGGTGTAGCTCTGTGTTGTTTCAGGTAGTCTGGTGTAGTTTTGTGTTGTTTAGGGTAGTCTAGTGTAGTTTTGTGTTGTTTCGGGTAGTCTGGTGTAGTTTTGTGTTGTTTCAGGTAGTCTAGTGTAGTTCTGTGTTGTTTCAGGTTGTCTATTGTAGTTTTGTGCTGTTTCACATAGTTTAGAGTAGTTTTGTGTTGTTTCACATAGTCTAGTGTAGTTTTGTGTTGTTTCACATAGTCTGGGTGTAGTTTTGTGTTCTTTCACATAGCCTGGTGTAGTTTTGTGTTGTTTCGCATAGTCCGGTGTAGTTTTGTGCTGTCTCACACAGTCTAGTGTAGTTTTGTGCTGTCTCACACATTCTAGTGTGGTTTTGTGCTGTCTCACACAGTCTGGTGTAGTTTTGTGTTGTCTCACACAGTCTGGTGTAGTTTTGTGCTGTCTCACACAGTCTGGTGTAGTTTTGTGCTGTCTCACACAGCCTGGTGTAGTTTTGTGTTGTTTCGCATAGTCCGGTGTAGTTTTGTGCTGTCTCACACAGTCTAGTGTAGTTTTGTGCTGTCTCACACATTCTAGTGTGGTTTTGTGATGTCTCACACACTCTGGTGTAGTTTTGTGGTGTCTCACACAGTCTGGTGTAGTTTTGTGCTGTCTCACACATTCTAGTGTGGTTTTGTGTTGTTTCACATTGTCTAGTGCAGTTTTGTGTTGTTTCACATAGTCTAGTGTAGTTTTGTGTTGTTTCACATAGTTTAGTGTAGCTTTGTGTTGTTTCACATAGTCTAGAGTAGTTTTGTGTTGTTTCACGTAGTCTAGTGTAGTTTTGTGTTGTTTCACATAGTCTAGTGTAGCCTTGTGTTGTTTCACATAGTCTAGAGTAGTTTTGTGTTGTTTCACATCGTCTGGTGTAGTTTTGTGTTGTTTCACATAGTCTAGTGCAGTTTTGTGTTGTTTCACATAGTCTAGTGTAGCTTTGTGTTGTTTCACATAGTCTAGTGCAGTTTTGTGTTGTTTCACATAGTCTAGTGTAGTTTTGTGTTGTTTCACATAGTCTGGTGTAGTTTTGTGCTGTCTCACACAGTCTGGTGTAGTTTTGTGCTGTCTCACACAGTCTGGTATAGTTTTGTGCTGTCTCACACAGTCTAGTGTGGTTTTGTGTTGTTTCACACAGTCTAGTGCAGTTTTGTGTTGTTTCACACAGTCTGGTGTAGTTTTGTGCTGTCTCACACAGTCTGGTGTAGTTTTGTGTTGTTTCACACAGTCTGGTGTAGTTTTGTGCTGTCTCAGACAGTCTAGTGCAGTTTTGTGTTGTTTCACATAGTCTGGTGTAGTTTTTTGTAGCTTCACATAGTCTAGTGTAGTGTTGTGTTGTTTCACATAGTCTGGTGTAGTTTTCTGCTGTCTCACACAGTCTAGAGTAGTTTTGTGTTGTTTCACATAGTCTAGTGTAGTTTTGTGTTGCTTAGGGTAGTCTAGTGCAGTTTTGTGTTGTTTCACATAGTCTAGTGCAGTTTTGTGTTGTTTCACATAGTCTGGTGTAGTTTTGTGTTCTTTCACATAGCCTGGTGTAGTTTTGTGTTGTTTCACATAGTCCGGTGTAGTTTTGTGCTCTCTCACAAGGTCTAGTGTAGTGTTGTTCTGTCTCACACATTCCACTGTGGTTTTGTGCTGTCTCACACATTCTAGTGTGGTTTTGTGCTGTCTCACATAGTCTAGTGTACTTTTCTGTTGTTTCTCATAGCCTGGTGTAGTTTTGTGCTGTCTCACACAGTCTAGTGTAGTTTTGTGCTGTCTCACACAGTATAGAGTAGTCTTGTGTTGTTTTACATAGTCTAGTGTAGTTTTGTGTTGTTTAGGGTAGTCTAGTGCAGTTTTGTGTTGTTTCACGTAGTCTAGAGTGGTTTTGTGTTGTTTCACATAGTACGGTGTGGGTTTGTGCTGTCCCACATAGTCTAGTGTAGTTTTGTGCTGTTTCACATAGTTTAGAGTAGTTTTGTGATGTTTCACATAGTCTAGTGTAGTTTTGTGTTGTTTCACATAGTCTGGTGTAGTTTTGTGTTCTTTCACATAGCCTTGTGTAGTTTTGTGTTGTTTCGCATAGTCCGGTGTAGTTTTGTGCTGTCGCACACAGTCTGGTGTAGTTTTGTGCTGTCTCACACAGTCTAGTGTAGTTTTGTGCTGTCTCACATAGTCTGGTGTAGTTTTGTGCTGTCTCACATAGTCTGGTGTAGTTTTGTGCTGTCTCACACAGTCTAGTGTAGTTTTGTGTTGTCTCACACAGTCTAGTGTAGTTTTGTGCTGTCTCACATAGTCTAGTGTAGTTTTGTGCTGTTTCACATAGTCTACTGTAGTTTTGTGTTGTTTCACATAGTCTAGTGTAGTTTTGTGTTGTTTAGGGTAGTCTAGTGCAGTTTTGTGTTGTTTCACGTAGTCTACAGTGGCTTTGTGTTGTTTCACATAGTCTAGTGCAGGTTTGTGTTGTTTCACGTAGTCTAGTGTATTTCTGTGTTGTTTCAGGTAGTCTAGTGTAGTCTTCTGCTGTTTCAGGTAGTCTAGTGTAGTTTTGTGTTATTTCACGTAGTCTAGTGCAGTTGTGTGTTGTTTCACATAGTATGGTGTAGTTTTGTGCTGTCGCACATAGTCTAGTGTAGTTTTGTGCTGTCTCACATGGTCTAGTGTAGTTTTGTGTTGTTTCACATAGTCTAGAGTAGTTTTGTGTTGTTTCACATAGCCTGGTGTAGTTTTGTGTTGTTTCACATAGTCCGGTGTAGTTTTGTGCTGTCCCACATAGTCTAGTGTAGTTTTGTGCTGTCTCACACATTCTACTGTGGTTTTGTGCTGTCTCACACATTCTAGTGTGGTTTTGTGCTGTCTCACATAGTCTAGTGTACTTTTGTGTTGTTTCACATAGCCTGGTGTAGTTTTGTGCTGTCTCACACAGTATAGAGTAGTTTTGTGTTGTCTCACACAGTCTAGTGTAGTTTTGTGCTGTCTCACACATTCTAGTGTGGTTTTGTGCTGTCTCACATAGTCTAGTGTAGTTTTGTGCTGTCTCACACAGTCTAGAGTAGTTTTGTGTTGTCTCACACATTCTACTGTAGTTTTGTGTTGTCTCACACAGTCTAGAGTAGTTTTGTGTTGTTTCACATAGTCTAGTGTAGTTTTGTGTTGTTTAGGGTAGTCTACTGTAGTTTTGTGCTGTTTCACATAGTTTAGAGTAGTTTTGTGATGTTTCACATAGTCTAGTGTAGTTTTGTGTTGTTTCACATAGTCTGGTGTAGTTTTGTGTTCTTTCACATAGCCTGGTGTAGTTTTGTGTTGTTTCGCATAGTCCGGTGTAGTTTTGTGCTGTCGCACACAGTCTGGTGTAGTTTTGTGCTGTCTCACACAGTCTAGTGTAGTTTTGTGCTGTCTCACACAGTCTGGTGTAGTTTTGTGTTGTCTCACACACTCTGGTGTAGTTTTGTGGTGTCTCACACAGTCTGGTGTAGTTTTGTGCTGTCTCACACATTCTAGTGTGGTTTTGTGTTGTTTCACATTGTCTAGTGCAGTTTTGTGTTGTTTCACATAGTCTAGTGTAGTTTTGTGTTGTTTCACATAGTTTAGTGTAGCTTTGTGTTGTTTCACATAGTCTAGAGTAGTTTTGTGTTGTTTCACGTAGTCTAGTGTAGTTTTGTGTTGTTTCACATAGTCTAGTGTAGCCTTGTGTTGTTTCACATAGTCTAGAGTAGTTTTGTGTTGTTTCACATCGTCTGGTGTAGTTTTGTGTTGTTTCACATAGTCTAGTGCAGTTTTGTGTTGTTTCACATAGTCTAGTGTAGCTTTGTGTTGTTTCACATAGTCTAGTGCAGTTTTGTGTTGTTTCACATAGTCTAGTGTAGTTTTGTGTTGTTTCACATAGTCTGGTGTAGTTTTGTGCTGTCTCACACAGTCTGGTGTAGTTTTGTGCTGTCTCACACAGTCTGGTATAGTTTTGTGCTGTCTCACACAGTCTAGTGTGGTTTTGTGTTGTTTCACACAGTCTAGTGCAGTTTTGTGTTGTTTCACACAGTCTGGTGTAGTTTTGTGCTGTCTCACACAGTCTGGTGTAGTTTTGTGTTGTTTCACACAGTCTGGTGTAGTTTTGTGCTGTCTCAGACAGTCTAGTGCAGTTTTGTGTTGTTTCACATAGTCTGGTGTAGTTTTTTGTAGCTTCACATAGTCTAGTGTAGTTTTGTGTTGTTTCACATAGTCTGGTGTAGTTTTCTGCTGTCTCACACAGTCTAGAGTAGTTTTGTGTTGTTTCACATAGTCTAGTGTAGTTTTGTGTTGCTTAGGGTAGTCTAGTGCAGTTTTGTGTTGTTTCACATAGTCTAGTGCAGTTTTGTGTTGTTTCACATAGTCTGGTGTAGTTTTGTGTTCTTTCACATAGCCTGGTGTAGTTTTGTGTTGTTTCACATAGTCCGGTGTAGTTTTGTGCTCTCTCACAAGGTCTAGTGTAGTGTTGTTCTGTCTCACACATTCTACTGTGGTTTTGTGCTGTCTCACACATTCTAGTGTGGTTTTGTGCTGTCTCACATAGTCTAGTGTACTTTTCTGTTGTTTCTCATAGCCTGGTGTAGTTTTGTGCTGTCTCACACAGTCTAGTGTAGTTTTGTGCTGTCTCACACAGTATAGAGTAGTCTTGTGTTGTTTTACATAGTCTAGTGTAGTTTTGTGTTGTTTAGGGTAGTCTAGTGCAGTTTTGTGTTGTTTCACGTAGTCTAGAGTGGTTTTGTGTTGTTTCACATAGTACGGTGTGGGTTTGTGCTGTCCCACATAGTCTAGTGTAGTTTTGTGCTGTTTCACATAGTTTAGAGTAGTTTTGTGATGTTTCACATAGTCTAGTGTAGTTTTGTGTTGTTTCACATAGTCTGGTGTAGTTTTGTGTTCTTTCACATAGCCTGGTGTAGTTTTGTGTTGTTTCGCATAGTCCGGTGTAGTTTTGTGCTGTCGCACACAGTCTGGTGTAGTTTTGTGCTGTCTCACACAGTCTAGTGTAGTTTTGTGCTGTCTCACATAGTCTGGTGTAGTTTTGTGCTGTCTCACATAGTCTGGTGTAGTTTTGTGCTGTCTCACACAGTCTAGTGTAGTTTTGTGTTGTCTCACACAGTCTAGTGTAGTTTTGTGCTGTCTCACATAGTCTAGTGTAGTTTTGTGCTGTTTCACATAGTCTACTGTAGTTTTGTGTTGTTTCACATAGTCTAGTGTAGTTTTGTGTTGTTTAGGGTAGTCTAGTGCAGTTTTGTGTTGTTTCACGTAGTCTACAGTGGCTTTGTGTTGTTTCACATAGTCTAGTGCAGGTTTGTGTTGTTTCACGTAGTCTAGTGTATTTCTGTGTTGTTTCAGGTAGTCTAGTGTAGTCTTCTGCTGTTTCAGGTAGTCTAGTGTAGTTTTGTGTTATTTCACGTAGTCTAGTGCAGTTGTGTGTTGTTTCACATAGTATGGTGTAGTTTTGTGCTGTCGCACATAGCCTAGTGTAGTTTTGTGCTGTCTCACATGGTCTAGTGTAGTTTTGTGTTGTTTCACATAGTCTAGAGTAGTTTTGTGTTGTTTCACATAGCCTGGTGTAGTTTTGTGTTGTTTCACATAGTCCGGTGTAGTTTTGTGCTGTCCCACATAGTCTAGTGTAGTTTTGTGCTGTCTCACACATTCTACTGTGGTTTTGTGCTGTCTCACACATTCTAGTGTGGTTTTGTGCTGTCTCACATAGTCTAGTGTACTTTTGTGTTGTTTCACATAGCCTGGTGTAGTTTTGTGCTGTCTCACACAGTATAGAGTAGTTTTGTGTTGTCTCACACAGTCTAGTGTAGTTTTGTGCTGTCTCACACATTCTAGTGTGGTTTTGTGCTGTCTCACATAGTCTAGTGTAGTTTTGTGCTGTCTCACACAGTCTAGAGTAGTTTTGTGTTGTCTCACACATTCTAGTGTAGTTTTGTGTTGTCTCACACAGTCTAGAGTAGTTTTGTGTTGTTTCACATAGTCTAGTGTAGTTTTGTGTTGTTTAGGGTAGTCTACTGTAGTTTTGTGCTGTTTCACATAGTTTAGAGTAGTTTTGTGATGTTTCACATAGTCTAGTGTAGTTTTGTGTTGTTTCACATAGTCTGGTGTAGTTTTGTGTTCTTTCACATAGCCTGGTGTAGTTTTGTGTTGTTTCGCATAGTCCGGTGTAGTTTTGTGCTGTCGCACACAGTCTGGTGTAGTTTTGTGCTGTCTCACACAGTCTAGTGTAGTTTTGTGCTGTCTCACACAGTCTAGTGTAGCTTTGTGCTGTCTCACACAGTATGGTGTAGTTTTGTGCTGTCTCACACATTCTAGTGTGGTTTTGTGCTGTCTCACACAGTCTAGTGTAGTTTTGTGCTGTCTCACCCAGTCTGGTGTAGTTTTGTGCTGTCTCACATAGTCTGGTGTAGTTTTGTGCTGTCTCACACAGTCTAGTGTAGTTTTGTGTTGTCTCACACATTCTAGTGTGGTTTTGTGCTGTCTCACATAGTCTAGTGTACTTTTCTGTTGTTTCTCATAGCCTGGTGTAGTTTTGTGCTGTCTCACACAGTCTAGTGTAGTTTTGTGCTGTCTCACACAGTATAGAGTAGTTTTGTGTTGTTTCACATAGTCTAGTGTAGTTTTGTGTTGCTTAGGGTAGTCTAGTGCAGTTTTGTGTTGTTTCACATAGTCTAGTGCAGTTTTGTGTTGTTTCACATAGTCTGGTGTAGTTTTGTGTTCTTTCACATAGCCTGGTGTAGTTTTGTGTTGTTTCACATAGTCCGGTGTAGTTTTGTGCTCTCTCACAAGGTCTAGTGTAGTGTTGTTCTGTCTCACACATTCTACTGTGGTTTTGTGCTGTCTCACACATTCTAGTGTGGTTTTGTGCTGTCTCACATAGTCTAGTGTACTTTTCTGTTGTTTCTCATAGCCTGGTGTAGTTTTGTGCTGTCTCACACAGTCTAGTGTAGTTTTGTGCTGTCTCACACAGTATAGAGTAGTCTTGTGTTGTTTTACATAGTCTAGTGTAGTTTTGTGTTGTTTAGGGTAGTCTAGTGCAGTTTTGTGTTGTTTCACGTAGTCTAGAGTGGTTTTGTGTTGTTTCACATAGTACGGTGTGGGTTTGTGCTGTCCCACATAGTCTAGTGTAGTTTTGTGCTGTTTCACATAGTTTAGAGTAGTTTTGTGATGTTTCACATAGTCTAGTGTAGTTTTGTGTTGTTTCACATAGTCTGGTGTAGTTTTGTGTTCTTTCACATAGCCTTGTGTAGTTTTGTGTTGTTTCGCATAGTCCGGTGTAGTTTTGTGCTGTCGCACACAGTCTGGTGTAGTTTTGTGCTGTCTCACACAGTCTAGTGTAGTTTTGTGCTGTCTCACATAGTCTGGTGTAGTTTTGTGCTGTCTCACATAGTCTGGTGTAGTTTTGTGCTGTCTCACACAGTCTAGTGTAGTTTTGTGTTGTCTCACACAGTCTAGTGTAGTTTTGTGCTGTCTCACATAGTCTAGTGTAGTTTTGTGTTGTTTCACATAGTCTAGTGTAGTTTTGTGTTGTTTAGGGTAGTCTAGTGCAGTTTTGTGTTGTTTCACGTAGTCTACAGTGGCTTTGTGTTGTTTCACATAGTCTAGTGCAGGTTTGTGTTGTTTCACGTAGTCTAGTGTATTTCTGTGTTGTTTCAGGTAGTCTAGTGTAGTCTTCTGCTGTTTCAGGTAGTCTAGTGTAGTTTTGTGTTATTTCACGTAGTCTAGTGCAGTTGTGTGTTGTTTCACATAGTATGGTGTAGTTTTGTGCTGTCGCACATAGTCTAGTGTAGTTTTGTGCTGTCTCACATGGTCTAGTGTAGTTTTGTGTTGTTTCACATAGTCTAGAGTAGTTTTGTGTTGTTTCACATAGCCTGGTGTAGTTTTGTGTTGTTTCACATAGTCCGGTGTAGTTTTGTGCTGTCCCACATAGTCTAGTGTAGTTTTGTGTTGTTTCACGTAGTCTAGAGTGGTTTTGTGCTGTCTCACACATTCTAGTGTGGTTTTGTGCTGTCTCACATAGTCTAGTGTACTTTTGTGTTGTTTCACATAGCCTGGTGTAGTTTTGTGCTGTCTCACACAGTATAGAGTAGTTTTGTGTTGTCTCACACAGTCTAGTGTAGTTTTGTGCTGTCTCACACATTCTAGTGTGGTTTTGTGCTGTCTCACATAGTCTAGTGTAGTTTTGTGCTGTCTCACACAGTCTAGAGTAGTTTTGTGTTGTCTCACACATTCTAGTGTAGTTTTGTGTTGTCTCACACAGTCTAGAGTAGTTTTGTGTTGTTTCACATAGTCTAGTGTAGTTTTGTGTTGTTTAGGGTAGTCTACTGTAGTTTTGTGCTGTTTCACATAGTTTAGAGTAGTTTTGTGATGTTTCACATAGTCTAGTGTAGTTTTGTGTTGTTTCACATAGTCTGGTGTAGTTTTGTGTTCTTTCACATAGCCTGGTGTAGTTTTGTGTTGTTTCGCATAGTCCGGTGTAGTTTTGTGCTGTCGCACACAGTCTGGTGTAGTTTTGTGCTGTCTCACACAGTCTAGTGTAGTTTTGTGCTGTCTCACACAGTCTAGTGTAGTTTCGTGCTGTCTCACATAGTCTGGTGTAGTTTTGTGCTGTCTCACACAGTCTGGTGTAGCTTTGTGCTGTCTCACACAGTATGGTGTAGTTTTGTGCTGTCTCACACATTCTAGTGTGGTTTTGTGCTGTCTCACACAGTCTAGTGTAGTTTTGTGCTGTCTCACCCAGTCTGGTGTAGTTTTGTGCTGTCTCACATAGTCTGGTGTAGTTTTGTGCTGTCTCACACAGTCTAGTGTAGTTTTGTGTTGTCTCACACAGTCTAGTGTAGTTTTGTGCTGTCTCACATAGTCTAGTGTAGTTTTGTGCTGTTTCACATAGTCTACTGCAGTTTTGTGTTGTTTCACATAGTCTAGTGTAGTTTCGTGTTGGTTAGGATAGTCTAGTGCAGTTTTGTGCTGTCTCACATAGTCTACTGTAGTTTTGTGCTGTCTCACACAGTATGGTGTAGTTTTGTGCTGTCTCACACATTCTAGTGTAGTTTTGTGTTGTTTCACATAGTCTAGTGCAGTTTTGTGTTGTTTCACGTAGTCTAGAGTGGTTTTGTGTTGTTTCACATAGTCTAGTGCTGTTTTGTGTTGTTTCACATAGTCTTGTGTAGTTTTGTGTTCTTTCACATAGCCTAGTGTAGCTTTGTGTTGTTTCGGGTAGTCTAGATAGATAGATAGATAGATAGATAGATACTTTATTCATCCCCATGGGGAAATTCAACTTTTTTTCCAATGTCCCATACACTTGTTGTAGCAAAACTAATTACATACAATACTTAACTCAATAAAAAATATGATATGCATCTAAATCACTATCTCAAAAAGCATTAATAATAGCTTTTAAAAAGTTCTTAAGTCCTGGCGGTTGAATTGTAAAGCCTAATGGCATTGGGGAGTATTGACCTCTTCATCCTGTCTGAGGAGCATTGCATCGATAGTAACCTGTCGCTGAATCTGCTTCTCTGTCTCTGGATGGTGCTATGTAGAGGATGTTCAGAGTTATCCATAATTGACCGTAGCCTACTCAGCGCCCTTCGCTCAGCTACCGATGTTAAACTCTAGTGCAGGTTTGTGTTGTTTCACGTAGTCTAGTGTAGTTTTGTGTTGTTTCACATAGTCTAGTGCAGGTTTGTGTTGTTTCACGTAGTCTAGTGTAGATTTGTGTTATTTCAGGTAGTCTAGTGTAGTTTTGTGTTGTAACAGGTAGTCTAGTGTAGTTTTGTGTTGTTTCGGGTAGTCTGGTGTAGTACTGTGTTGTTACAGGTAGTCTGGTGTAGTTCTGTGTTGTTTAGTGTAGTCTAGTGTAGTTTTGTGTTGTTTCGGGTAGTCTGGTGTAGTTTTGTGTTGTTTCAGGTAGTCTAGTGTAGTTTTGTGTTGTTTCAGGTAGTCTAGTGTAGTTTTGTGTTGCTTCGGGTAGTCTGGTGTAGTTTTGTGTTGTTTCGGTTAGTCTGGTGTAGCTCTGTGTTGTTTCAGGTAGTCTGGTGTAGTTTTGTGTTGTTTAGGGTAGTCTAGTGTAGTTTTGTGTTGTTTCGGGTAGTCTGGTGTAGTTTTGTGTTGTTTCAGGTAGTCTAGTGTAGTTCTGTGTTGTTTCAGGTTGTCTATTGTAGTTTTGTGCTGTTTCACATAGTTTAGAGTAGTTTTGTGTTGTTTCACATAGTCTAGTGTAGTTTTGTGTTGTTTCACATAGTCTGGTGTAGTTTTGTGTTCTTTCACATAGCCTGGTGTAGTTTTGTGTTGTTTCGCATAGTCCGGTGTAGTTTTGTGCTGTCTCACACAGTCTAGTGTAGTTTTGTGCTGTCTCACACATTCTAGTGTGGTTTCGTGCTGTCTCACACAGTCTGGTGTAGTTTTGTGTTGTCTCACACAGTCTGGTGTAGTTTTGTGCTGTCTCACACAGTCTGGTGTAGTTTTGTGCTGTCTCACACAGCCTGGTGTAGTTTTGTGTTGTTTCGCATAGTCCGGTGTAGTTTTGTGCTGTCTCACACAGTCTAGTGTAGTTTTGTGCTGTCTCACACATTCTAGTGTGGTTTTGTGATGTCTCACACACTCTGGTGTAGTTTTGTGGTGTCTCACACAGTCTGGTGTAGTTTTGTGCTGTCTCACACATTCTAGTGTGGTTTTGTGTTGTTTCACATTGTCCAGTGCAGTTTTGTGTTGTTTCACATAGTCTAGTGTAGTTTTGTGTTGTTTCACATAGTTTAGTGTAGCTTTGTGTTGTTTCACATAGTCTAGAGTAGTTTTGTGTTGTTTCACGTAGTCTAGTGTAGTTTTGTGTTGTTTCACATAGTCTAGTGTAGCCTTGTGTTGTTTCACATAGTCTAGAGTAGTTTTGTGTTGTTTCACATCGTCTGGTGTAGTTTTGTGTTGTTTCACATAGTCTAGTGCAGTTTTGTGTTGTTTCACATAGTCTAGTGTAGCTTTGTGTTGTTTCACATAGTCTAGTGCAGTTTTGTGTTGTTTCACATAGTCTAGTGTAGTTTTGTGTTGTTTCACATAGTCTGGTGTAGTTTTGTGCTGTCTCACACAGTCTGGTGTAGTTTTGTGCTGTCTCACACAGTCTGGTATAGTTTTGTGCTGTCTCACACAGTCTAGTGTGGTTTTGTGTTGTTTCACACAGTCTAGTGCAGTTTTGTGTTGTTTCACACAGTCTGGTGTAGTTTTGTGCTGTCTCACACAGTCTGGTGTAGTTTTGTGTTGTTTCACACAGTCTGGTGTAGTTTTGTGCTGTCTCAGACAGTCTAGTGCAGTTTTGTGTTGTTTCACATAGTCTGGTGTAGTTTTTTGTAGCTTCACATAGTCTAGTGTAGTGTTGTGTTGTTTCACATAGTCTGGTGTAGTTTTCTGCTGTCTCACACAGTCTAGAGTAGTTTTGTGTTGTTTCACATAGTCTAGTGTAGTTTTGTGTTGCTTAGGGTAGTCTAGTGCAGTTTTGTGTTGTTTCACATAGTCTAGTGCAGTTTTGTGTTGTTTCACATAGTCTGGTGTAGTTTTGTGTTCTTTCACATAGCCTGGTGTAGTTTTGTGTTGTTTCACATAGTCCGGTGTAGTTTTGTGCTCTCTCACAAGGTCTAGTGTAGTGTTGTTCTGTCTCACACATTCTACTGTGGTTTTGTGCTGTCTCACACATTCTAGTGTGGTTTTGTGCTGTCTCACATAGTCTAGTGTACTTTTCTGTTGTTTCTCATAGCCTGGTGTAGTTTTGTGCTGTCTCACACAGTCTAGTGTAGTTTTGTGCTGTCTCACACAGTATAGAGTAGTTTTGTGTTGTTTTACATAGTCTAGTGTAGTTTTGTGTTGTTTAGGGTAGTCTAGTGCAGTTTTGTGTTGTTTCACGTAGTCTAGAGTGGTTTTGTGTTGTTTCACATAGTACGGTGTGGGTTTGTGCTGTCCCACATAGTCTAGTGTAGTTTTGTGCTGTTTCACATAGTTTAGAGTAGTTTTGTGATGTTTCACATAGTCTAGTGTAGTTTTGTGTTGTTTCACATAGTCTGGTGTAGTTTTGTGTTCTTTCACATAGCCTTGTGTAGTTTTGTGTTGTTTCGCATAGTCCGGTGTAGTTTTGTGCTGTCGCACACAGTCTGGTGTAGTTTTGTGCTGTCTCACACAGTCTAGTGTAGTTTTGTGCTGTCTCACATAGTCTGGTGTAGTTTCGTGCTGTCTCACATAGTCTGGTGTAGTTTTGTGCTGTCTCACACAGTCTAGTGTAGTTTTGTGTTGTCTCACACAGTCTAGTGTAGTTTTGTGCTGTCTCACATAGTCTAGTGTAGTTTTGTGCTGTTTCACATAGTCTACTGTAGTTTTGTGTTGTTTCACATAGTCTAGTGTAGTTTTGTGTTGTTTAGGGTAGTCTAGTGCAGTTTTGTGTTGTTTCACGTAGTCTACAGTGGCTTTGTGTTGTTTCACATAGTCTAGTGCAGGTTTGTGTTGTTTCACGTAGTCTAGTGTATTTCTGTGTTGTTTCAGGTAGTCTAGTGTAGTCTTCTGCTGTTTCAGGTAGTCTAGTGTAGTTTTGTGTTATTTCACGTAGTCTAGTGCAGTTGTGTGTTGTTTCACATAGTATGGTGTAGTTTTGTGCTGTCGCACATAGTCTAGTGTAGTTTTGTGCTGTCTCACATGGTCTAGTGTAGTTTTGTGTTGTTTCACATAGTCTAGAGTAGTTTTGTGTTGTTTCACATAGCCTGGTGTAGTTTTGTGTTGTTTCACATAGTCCGGTGTAGTTTTGTGCTGTCCCACATAGTCTAGTGTAGTTTTGTGCTGTCTCACACATTCTACTGTGGTTTTGTGCTGTCTCACACATTCTAGTGTGGTTTTGTGCTGTCTCAGATAGTCTAGTGTACTTTTGTGTTGTTTCACATAGCCTGGTGTAGTTTTGTGCTGTCTCACACAGTATAGAGTAGTTTTGTGTTGTCTCACACAGTCTAGTGTAGTTTTGTGCTGTCTCACACATTCTAGTGTGGTTTTGTGCTGTCTCACATAGTCTAGTGTAGTTTTGTGCTGTCTCACACAGTCTAGAGTAGTTTTGTGTTGTCTCACACATTCTAGTGTAGTTTTGTGTTGTCTCACACAGTCTAGAGTAGTTTTGTGTTGTTTCACATAGTCTAGTGTAGTTTTGTGTTGTTTAGGGTAGTCTACTGTAGTTTTGTGCTGTTTCACATAGTTTAGAGTAGTTTTGTGATGTTTCACATAGTCTAGTGTAGTTTTGTGTTGTTTCACATAGTCTGGTGTAGTTTTGTGTTCTTTCACATAGCCTGGTGTAGTTTTGTGTTGTTTCGCATAGTCCGGTGTAGTTTTGTGCTGTCGCACACAGTCTGGTGTAGTTTTGTGCTGTCTCACACAGTCTAGTGTAGTTTTGTGCTGTCTCACACAGTCTAGAGTAGTTTCGTGCTGTCTCACATAGTCTGGTGTAGTTTTGTGCTGTCTCACACAGTCTGGTGTAGCTTTGTGCTGTCTCACACAGTATGGTGTAGTTTTGTGCTGTCTCACACATTCTAGTGTGGTTTTGTGCTGTCTCACACAGTCTAGTGTAGTTTTGTGCTGTCTCACCCAGTCTGGTGTAGTTTTGTGCTGTCTCACATAGTCTGGTGTAGTTTTGTGCTGTCTCACACAGTCTAGTGTAGTTTTGTGTTGTCTCACACAGTCTAGTGTAGTTTTGTGCTGTCTCACATAGTCTAGTGTAGTTTTGTGCTGTTTCACATAGTCTACTGCAGTTTTGTGTTGTTTCACATAGTCTAGTGTAGTTTCGTGTTGGTTAGGATAGTCTAGTGCAGTTTTGTGCTGTCTCACATAGTCTACTGTAGTTTTGTGCTGTCTCACACAGTATGGTGTAGTTTTGTGCTGTCTCACACATTCTAGTGTAGTTTTGTGTTGTTTCACATAGTCTAGTGCAGTTTTGTGTTGTTTCACGTAGTCTAGAGTGGTTTTGTGTTGTTTCACATAGTCTAGTGCTGTTTTGTGTTGTTTCACATAGTCTTGTGTAGTTTTGTGTTCTTTCACATAGCCTAGTGTAGCTTTGTGTTGTTTCGGGTAGTCTAGATAGATAGATAGATAGATAGATAGATACTTTATTCATCCCCATGGGGAAATTCAACTTTTTTTCCAATGTCCCATACACTTGTTGTAGCAAAACTAATTACATACAATACTTAACTCAATAAAAAATATGATATGCATCTAAATCACTATCTCAAAAAGCATTAATAATAGCTTTTAAAAAGTTCTTAAGTCCTGGCGGTTGAATTGTAAAGCCTAATGGCATTGGGGAGTATTGACCTCTTCATCCTGTCTGAGGAGCATTGCATCGATAGTAACCTGTCGCTGAATCTGCTTCTCTGTCTCTGGATGGTGCTATGTAGAGGATGTTCAGAGTTATCCATAATTGACCGTAGCCTACTCAGCGCCCTTCGCTCAGCTACCGATGTTAAACTCTAGTGCAGGTTTGTGTTGTTTCACGTAGTCTAGTGTAGTTTTGTGTTGTTTCACATAGTCTAGTGCAGGTTTGTGTTGTTTCACGTAGTCTAGTGTAGATTTGTGTTATTTCAGGTAGTCTAGTGTAGTTTTGTGTTGTAACAGGTAGTCTAGTGTAGTTTTGTGTTGTTTCGGGTAGTCTGGTGTAGTACTGTGTTGTTACAGGTAGTCTGGTGTAGTTCTGTGTTGTTTAGTGTAGTCTAGTGTAGTTTTGTGTTGTTTCGGGTAGTCTGGTGTAGTTTTGTGTTGTTTCAGGTAGTCTAGTGTAGTTTTGTGTTGTTTCAGGTAGTCTAGTGTAGTTTTGTGTTGCTTCGGGTAGTCTGGTGTAGTTTTGTGTTGTTTCGGTTAGTCTGGTGTAGCTCTGTGTTGTTTCAGGTAGTCTGGTGTAGTTTTGTGTTGTTTAGGGTAGTCTAGTGTAGTTTTGTGTTGTTTCGGGTAGTCTGGTGTAGTTTTGTGTTGTTTCAGGTAGTCTAGTGTAGTTCTGTGTTGTTTCAGGTTGTCTATTGTAGTTTTGTGCTGTTTCACATAGTTTAGAGTAGTTTTGTGTTGTTTCACATAGTCTAGTGTAGTTTTGTGTTGTTTCACATAGTCTGGTGTAGTTTTGTGTTCTTTCACATAGCCTGGTGTAGTTTTGTGTTGTTTCGCATAGTCCGGTGTAGTTTTGTGCTGTCTCACACAGTCTAGTGTAGTTTTGTGCTGTCTCACACATTCTAGTGTGGTTTTGTGCTGTCTCACACAGTCTGGTGTAGTTTTGTGTTGTCTCACACAGTCTGGTGTAGTTTTGTGCTGTCTCACACAGTCTGGTGTAGTTTTGTGCTGTCTCACACAGCCTGGTGTAGTTTTGTGTTGTTTCGCATAGTCCGGTGTAGTTTTGTGCTGTCTCACACAGTCTAGTGTAGTTTTGTGCTGTCTCACACATTCTAGTGTGGTTTTGTGATGTCTCACACACTCTGGTGTAGTTTTGTGGTGTCTCACACAGTCTGGTGTAGTTTTGTGCTGTCTCACACATTCTAGTGTGGTTTTGTGTTGTTTCACATTGTCTAGTGCAGTTTTGTGTTGTTTCACATAGTCTAGTGTAGTTTTGTGTTGTTTCACATAGTTTAGTGTAGCTTTGTGTTGTTTCACATAGTCTAGAGTAGTTATGTGTTGTTTCACGTAGTCTAGTGTAGTTTTGTGTTGTTTCACATAGTCTAGTGTAGCCTTGTGTTGTTTCACATAGTCTAGAGTAGTTTTGTGTTGTTTCACATCGTCTGGTGTAGTTTTGTGTTGTTTCACATAGTCTAGTGCAGTTTTGTGTTGTTTCACATAGTCTAGTGTAGCTTTGTGTTGTTTCACATAGTCTAGTGCAGTTTTGTGTTGTTTCACATAGTCTAGTGTAGTTTTGTGTTGTTTCACATAGTCTGGTGTAGTTTTGTGCTGTCTCACACAGTCTGGTGTAGTTTTGTGCTGTCTCACACAGTCTGGTATAGTTTTGTGCTGTCTCACACAGTCTAGTGTGGTTTTGTGTTGTTTCACACAGTCTAGTGCAGTTTTGTGTTGTTTCACACAGTCTGGTGTAGTTTTGTGCTGTCTCACACAGTCTGGTGTAGTTTTGTGTTGTTTCACACAGTCTGGTGTAGTTTTGTGCTGTCTCAGACAGTCTAGTGCAGTTTTGTGTTGTTTCACATAGTCTGGTGTAGTTTTTTGTAGCTTCACATAGTCTAGTGTAGTGTTGTGTTGTTTCACATAGTCTGGTGTAGTTTCCTGCTGTCTCACACAGTCTAGAGTAGTTTTGTGTTGTTTCACATAGTCTAGTGTAGTTTTGTGTTGCTTAGGGTAGTCTAGTGCAGTTTTGTGTTGTTTCACATAGTCTAGTGCAGTTTTGTGTTGTTTCACATAGTCTGGTGTAGTTTTGTGTTCTTTCACATAGCCTGGTGTAGTTTTGTGTTGTTTCACATAGTCCGGTGTAGTTTTGTGCTCTCTCACAAGGTCTAGTGTAGTGTTGTTCTGTCTCACACATTCTACTGTGGTTTTGTGCTGTCTCACACATTCTAGTGTGGTTTTGTGCTGTCTCACATAGTCTAGTGTACTTTTCTGTTGTTTCTCATAGCCTGGTGTAGTTTTGTGCTGTCTCACACAGTCTAGTGTAGTTTTGTGCTGTCTCACACAGTATAGAGTAGTCTTGTGTTGTTTTACATAGTCTAGTGTAGTTTTGTGTTGTTTAGGGTAGTCTAGTGCAGTTTTGTGTTGTTTCACGTAGTCTAGAGTGGTTTTGTGTTGTTTCACATAGTACGGTGTGGGTTTGTGCTGTCCCACATAGTCTAGTGTAGTTTTGTGCTGTTTCACATAGTTTAGAGTAGTTTTGTGATGTTTCACATAGTCTAGTGTAGTTTTGTGTTGTTTCACATAGTCTGGTGTAGTTTTGTGTTCTTTCACATAGCCTTGTGTAGTTTTGTGTTGTTTCGCATAGTCCGGTGTAGTTTTGTGCTGTCGCACACAGTCTGGTGTAGTTTTGTGCTGTCTCACACAGTCTAGTGTAGTTTTGTGCTGTCTCACATAGTCTGGTGTAGTTTTGTGCTGTCTCACATAGTCTGGTGTAGTTTTGTGCTGTCTCACACAGTCTAGTGTAGTTTTGTGTTGTCTCACACAGTCTAGTGTAGTTTTGTGCTGTCTCACATAGTCTAGTGTAGTTTTGTGCTGTTTCACATAGTCTACTGTAGTTTTGTGTTGTTTCACATAGTCTAGTGTAGTTTTGTGTTGTTTAGGGTAGTCTAGTGCAGTTTTGTGTTGTTTCACGTAGTCTACAGTGGCTTTGTGTTGTTTCACATAGTCTAGTGCAGGTTTGTGTTGTTTCACGTAGTCTAGTGTATTTCTGTGTTGTTTCAGGTAGTCTAGTGTAGTCTTCTGCTGTTTCAGGTAGTCTAGTGTAGTTTTGTGTTATTTCACGTAGTCTAGTGCAGTTGTGTGTTGTTTCACATAGTATGGTGTAGTTTTGTGCTGTCGCACATAGTCTAGTGTAGTTTTGTGCTGTCTCACATGGTCTAGTGTAGTTTTGTGTTGTTTCACATAGTCTAGAGTAGTTTTGTGTTGTTTCACATAGCCTGGTGTAGTTTTGTGTTGTTTCACATAGTCCGGTGTAGTTTTGTGCTGTCCCACATAGTCTAGTGTAGTTTTGTGCTGTCTCACACATTCTACTGTGGTTTTGTGCTGTCTCACACATTCTAGTGTGGTTTTGTGCTGTCTCACATAGTCTAGTGTACTTTTGTGTTGTTTCACATAGCCTGGTGTAGTTTTGTGCTGTCTCACACAGTATAGAGTAGTTTTGTGTTGTCTCACACAGTCTAGTGTAGTTTTGTGCTGTCTCACACATTCTAGTGTGGTTTTGTGCTGTCTCACATAGTCTAGTGTAGGTTTGTGCTGTCTCACACAGTCTAGAGTAGTTTTGTGTTGTCTCACACATTCTAGTGTAGTTTTGTGTTGTCTCACACAGTCTAGAGTAGTTTTGTGTTGTTTCACATAGTCTAGTGTAGTTTTGTGTTGTTTAGGGTAGTCTACTGTAGTTTTGTGCTGTTTCACATAGTTTAGAGTAGTTTTGTGATGTTTCACATAGTCTAGTGTAGTTTTGTGTTGTTTCACATAGTCTGGTGTAGTTTTTGTGTTCTTTCACATAGCCTGGTGTAGTTTTGTGTTGTTTCGCATAGTCCGGTGTAGTTTTGTGCTGTCGCACACAGTCTGGTGTAGTTTTGTGCTGTCTCACACAGTCTAGTGTAGTTTTGTGCTGTCTCACACAGTCTAGTGTAGTTTCGTGCTGTCTCACATAGTCTGGTGTAGTTTTGTGCTGTCTCACACAGTCTGGTGTAGCTTTGTGCTGTCTCACACAGTATGGTGTAGTTTTGTGCTGTCTCACACATTCTAGTGTGGTTTTGTGCTGTCTCACACAGTCTAGTGTAGTTTTGTGCTGTCTCACCCAGTCTGGTGTAGTTTTGTGCTGTCTCACATAGTCTGGTGTAGTTTTGTGCTGTCTCACACAGTCTAGTGTAGTTTTGTGTTGTCTCACACAGTCTAGTGTAGTTTTGTGCTGTCTCACATAGTCTAGTGTAGTTTTGTGCTGTTTCACAAAGTCTACTGCAGTTTTGTGTTGTTTCACATAGTCTAGTGTAGTTTCGTGTTGGTTAGGATAGTCTAGTGCAGTTTTGTGCTGTCTCACATAGTCTACTGTAGTTTTGTGCTGTCTCACACAGTATGGTGTAGTTTTGTGCTGTCTCACACATTCTAGTGTAGTTTTGTGTTGTTTCACATAGTCTAGTGCAGTTT
Source organism: Hemitrygon akajei (assembly GCF_048418815.1). NCBI lineage: Eukaryota > Metazoa > Chordata > Chondrichthyes > Myliobatiformes > Dasyatidae > Hemitrygon > Hemitrygon akajei. The sequence goes on along the minus strand of NW_027332008.1, from coordinate 204,727 downwards.
TGTGTTGTTTCACGTAGTCTAGAGTGGTTTTGTGTTGTTTCACATAGTCTAGTGCTGTTTTGTGTTGTTTCACATAGTCTTGTGTAGTTTTGTGTTCTTTCACATAGCCTAGTGTAGCTTTGTGTTGTTTCGGGTAGTCTAGATAGATAGATAGATAGATAGATAGATACTTTATTCATCCCCATGGGGAAATTCAACTTTTTTTCCAATGTCCCATACACTTGTTGTAGCAAAACTAATTACATACAATACTTAACTCAATAAAAAATATGATATGCATCTAAATCACTATCTCAAAAAGCATTAATAATAGCTTTTAAAAAGTTCTTAAGTCCTGGCGGTTGAATTGTAAAGCCTAATGGCATTGGGGAGTATTGACCTCTTCATCCTGTCTGAGGAGCATTGCATCGATAGTAACCTGTCGCTGAATCTGCTTCTCTGTCTCTGGATGGTGCTATGTAGAGGATGTTCAGAGTTATCCATAATTGACCGTAGCCTACTCAGCGCCCTTCGCTCAGCTACCGATGTTAAACTCTAGTGCAGGTTTGTGTTGTTTCACGTAGTCTAGTGTAGTTTTGTGTTGTTTCACATAGTCTAGTGCAGGTGTGTGTTGTTTCACGTAGTCTAGTGTAGATTTGTGTTATTTCAGGTAGTCTAGTGTAGTTTTGTGTTGTAACAGGTAGTCTAGTGTAGTTTTGTGTTGTTTCGGGTAGTCTGGTGTAGTACTGTGTTGTTACAGGTAGTCTGGTGTAGTTCTGTGTTGTTTAGTGTAGTCTAGTGTAGTTTCGTGTTGTTTCGGGTAGTCTGGTGTAGTTTTGTGTTGTTTCAGGTAGTCTAGTGTAGTTTTGTGTTGTTTCAGGTAGTCTAGTGTAGTTTTGTGTTGCTTCGGGTAGTCTGGTGTAGTTTTGTGTTGTTTCGGTTAGTCTGGTGTAGCTCTGTGTTGTTTCAGGTAGTCTGGTGTAGTTTTGTGTTGTTTAGGGTAGTCTAGTGTAGTTTTGTGTTGTTTCGGGTAGTCTGGTGTAGTTTTGTGTTGTTTCAGGTAGTCTAGTGTAGTTCTGTGTTGTTTCAGGTTGTCTATTGTAGTTTTGTGCTGTTTCACATAGTTTAGAGTAGTTTTGTGTTGTTTCACATAGTCTAGTGTAGTTTTGTGTTGTTTCACATAGTCTGGTGTAGTTTTGTGTTCTTTCACATAGCCTGGTGTAGTTTTGTGTTGTTTCGCATAGTCCGGTGTAGTTTTGTGCTGTCTCACACAGTCTAGTGTAGTTTTGTGCTGTCTCACACATTCTAGTGTGGTTTTGTGTTGTTTCACATTGTCTAGTGTAGTTTTGTGTTGTTTAGGGTAGTCTAGTGCAGTTTTGTGTTGTTTCACGTAGTCTAGAGTGGTTTTGTGTTGTTGCAGATAGTCTAGTGCAGTTTTGTGTTGTTTCACATAGTCTGGTGTAGTTTTGTGTTGTTTCACATAGTTTAGTGTAGCTTTGTGTTGTTTCACATAGTCTAGAGTAGTTTTGTGTTGTTTCACGTAGTCTAGTGTAGTTTTGTGTTGTTTCACATAGTCTAGTGTAGCTTTGTGTTGTTTCACATAGTCTAGAGTAGTTTTGTGTTGTTTCACATCGTCTGGTGTAGTTTTGTGTTGTTTCAGATAGTCTAGTGCAGTTTTGTGTTGTTTCACATAGTCTAGTGTAGCTTTGTGTTGTTTCACATAGTCTAGTGCAGTTTTGTGTTGTTTCACATAGTCTAGTGTAGTTTTGTGTTGTTTCACATAGTCTGGTGTAGTTTTGTGCTGTCTCACACAGTCTGGTGTGGTTTTGTGCTGTCTCACACAGTCTGGTGTAGTTTTGTGCTGTCTCACACAGTCTAGTGTGGTTTTGTGTTGTTTCACACAGTCTAGTGCGGTTTTGTGTTGTTTCACACAGTCTGGTGTAGTTTTGTGCTGTCTCACACAGTCTGGTGTAGTTTTGTGTTGTTTCACACAGTCTGGTGTAGTTTTGTGCTGTCTCAGACAGTCTAGTGCAGTTTTGTGTTGTTTCACATAGTCTGGTGTAGTTTTTTGTAGCTTCACATAGTCTAGTGTAGTGTTGTGTTGTTTCACATAGTCTGGTGTAGTTTTCTGCTGTCTCACACAGTCTAGAGTAGTTTTGTGTTGTTGCACATAGTCTAGTGTAGTTTTGTGTTGCTTAGGGTAGTCTAGTGCAGTTTTGTGTTGTTTCACGTAGTCTAGAGTGGTTTTGTGTTGTTTCACATAGTCTAGTGCAGTTTTGTGTTGTTTCACATAGTCTGGTGTAGTTTTGTGTTCTTTCACATAGCCTGGTGTAGTTTTGTGTTGTTTCACATAGTCCGGTGTAGTTTTGTGCTCTCTCACAAGGTCTAGTGTAGTTTTGTTCTGTCTCACACATTCTACTGTGGTTTTGTGCTGTCTCACACATTCTAGTGTGGTTTTGTGCTGTCTCACATAGTCTAGTGTACTTTTCTGTTGTTTCACATAGCCTGGTGTAGTTTTGTGCTGTCTCACACAGTCTAGTGTAGTTTTGTGCTGTCTCACACAGTATAGAGTAGTTTTGTGTTGTTTCACATAGTCTAGTGTAGTTTTGTGTTGTTTAGGGTAGTCTAGTGCAGTTTTGTGTTGTTTCACGTAGTCTAGAGTGGTTTTGTGTTGTTTCACATAGTACGGTGTGGGTTTGTGCTGTCCCACATAGTCTAGTGTAGTTTTGTGCTGTTTCACATAGTTTAGAGTAGTTTTGTGATGTTTCACATAGTCTAGAGTAGTTTTGTGTTGTTTCACATAGTCTGGTGTAGTTTTGTGTTCTTTCACATAGCCTGGTGTAGTTTTGTGTTGTTTCGCATAGTCCGGTGTAGTTTTGTGCTGTCGCACACAGTCTGGTGTAGTTTTGTGCTGTCTCACACAGTCTAGTGTAGTTTTGTGGTGTCTCACACAGTCTAGTGTAGTTTTGTGCTGTCTCACATAGTCTGGTGTAGTTTTGTGCTGTCTCACACAGTCTGGTGTAGCGTTGTGCTGTCTCACACAGTATGGTGTAGTTTTGTGCTGTCTCACACATTCTAGTGTGGTTTTGTGCTGTCTCACACTGTCTAGTGTAGTTTTGTGCTGTCTCACCCAGTCTGGTGTAGTTTTGTGCTGTCTCACATAGTCTGGTGTAGTTTTGGGCTGTCTCACACAGTCTAGTGTAGTTTTGTGTTGTCTCACACAGTCTAGTGTAGTTTTGTGCTGTCTCACATAGTCTAGTGTAGTTTTGTGCTGTTTCACATAGTCTACTGTAGTTTTGTGTTGTTTCACATAGTCTAGTGTAGTTTCGTGTTGTTTAGGGTAGTCTAGTGTAGTTTTGTGCTGTCTCACATAGTCTAGTGTAGTTTTGTGCTGTTTCACATAGTCTACTGCAGTTTTGTGTTGTTTCACATAGTCTAGTGTAGTTTCGTGTTCGTTAGAATAGTCTAGTGCAGTTTTGTGCTGTCTCACATAGTCTACTGTAGTTTTGTGCTGTCTCACACAGTCTAGTGTAGTTTTGTGCTGTCTCACATAGTCTGGTGTAGTTTTGTGCTGTCTCACACAGTCTGGTGTAGTTTTGTGCTGTCGCACACAGTCTGGTGTAGTTTTGTGCTGTCTCACACAGTCTAGTGTAGTTTTGTGCTGTCTCACACAGTCTAGTGTAGTTTTGTGCTGTCTCACATAGTCTGGTGTAGTTTTGTGCTGTCTCACACAGTCTGGTGTAGCGTTGTGCTGTCTCACACAGTATGGTGTAGTTTTGTGTTGTTTAGGGTAGTCTAGTGCAGTGTTGTGTTGTTTCACGTAGTCTAGAGTGGTTTTGTGTTGTTTCACATAGTCTAGTGCAGTTTTGTGTTGTTTCACATAGTCTGGTGTAGTTTTGTGTTGTTTCACATAGTCCGGTGTAGTTTTGTGCTCTCTCACAAGGTCTAGTGTAGTTTTGTTCTGTCTCACACATTCTACTGTGGTTTTGTGCTGTCTCACACATTCTAGTGTGGTTTTGTGCTGTCTCACATAGTCTAGTGTAGTTTTCTGTTGTTTCTCATAGCCTGGTGTAGTTTTGTGCTGTCTCACACAGTCTAGTGTAGTTTTGTGCTGTCTCACACAGTATAGAGTAGTTTTGTGTTGTTTTACATAGTCTAGTGTAGTTTTGTGTTGTTTAGGGTAGTCTAGTGCAGTTTTGTGTTGTTTCACGTAGTCTAGAGTGGTTTTGTGTTGTTTCACATAGTACGGTGTGGGTTTGTGCTGTCCCACATAGTCTAGTGTAGTTTTGTGCTGTTTCACATAGTTTAGAGTAGTTTTGTGATGTTTCACATAGTCTAGTGTAGTTTTGTGTTGTTTCACATAGTCTGGTGTAGTTTTGTGTTCTTTCACATAGCCTTGTGTAGTTTTGTGTTGTTTCGCATAGTCCGGTGTAGTTTTGTGCTGTCGCACACAGTCTGGTGTAGTTTTGTGCTGTCTCACACAGTCTAGTGTAGTTTTGTGCTGTCTCACATAGTCTGGTGTAGTTTTGTGCTGTCTCACACAGTCTAGTGTAGTTTTGTGTTGTCTCACACAGTCTAGTGTAGTTTTGTGCTGTCTCACATAGTCTAGTGTAGTTTTGTGCTGTTTCACATAGTCTACTGTAGTTTTGTGTTGTTTCACATAGTCTAGTGTAGTTTCGTGTTGGTTAGGATAGTCTAGTGCAGTTATGTGCTGTCTCACATAGTCTACTGTAGTTTTGTGCTGTCTCACACAGTATGGTGTAGTTTTGTGCTGTCTCAAACATTCTAGTGCAGTTTTGTGTTGTTTCACATAGTCTAGTGCAGTTTTGTGTTGTTTCAAGTAGTCTAGAGTGGTTTTGTGTTGTTTCACATAGTCTAGTGCAGTTTTGTGTTGTTTCACATAGTCTGGTGTAGTTTTGTGTTCTTTCACATAGCCTAGTGTAGTTTTGTGTTCTTTCACATAGTCCGGTGTAGTTTCGTGCTGTCTCACACAGTCTAGTGTAGTTTTGTGCTGTCTCACACAGTCTAGAGTAGTTTTGTGCTGTCTAACACAGTCTAGAGTAGTTTTGTGTTGTTTCACATAGTCTAGAGTAGTTTCGTGTTGGTTAGGATAGTCTAGTGCAGTTTTGTGTTGTTTCACGTAGTCTAGAGTGGTTTTGTGTTGTTTCACATAGTCTAGTGTAGTTTTGTGTTGTTTCACATAGTCCAGTGTAGCTTTGTGTTGTTTCGGGTAGTCTAGATAGATAGATAGATAGATAGATAGATAGATAGATAGATAGATAGATAGATAGATAGATAGATAGATAGATACTTTATTCATCCCCATGGGGAAATTCAACTTTTTTTCCAATGTCCCATACACTTGTTGTAGCAAAACCAATTACATACAATACTTAACTCAGTAAAAAATATGATATGCATCTAAATCACTATCTCAAAAAGCATTAATAATAGCTTTTAAAAAGTTCTTAAGTCCTGGCGGTTGAATTGTAAAGCCTAATGGCATTGGGGAGTATTGACCTCTTCATCCTGTCTGAGGAGCATTGCATCGACAGTAACCTGTCACTGAAACTGCTTCTCTGTCTCTGGATGGTGCTATGTAGAGGATGTTCAGAGTTATCCATAATTGACCGTAGCCTACTCAGCGCCCTTCGCTCAGCTACCGATGTTAAACTCTAGTGCAGTTTTGTGTTGTTTCACGTAGTCCGGTGTGGTTTTGTGCTGTCTCACATAGTCTAGAGTAGTTTTGTGCTGTCTCACATAGTCTAGTGTAGTTTTGTGCTGTTTCACATAGTTTAGAGTAGTTTTGTGTTGTTTCACATAGTCTAGTATAGTTTTGTGTTGTTTCACATAGTCTGGTGTAGTTTTGTGCTGTCTCACACAGTCTGGTGTAGCTTTGTGCTGTCTCACACAGTATGGTGTAGTTTTGTGCTGTCTCACACATTCTAGTGTGGTTTTGTGCTGTCTCACACAGTCTAGTGTAGTTTTGTGCTGTCTCACACAGTCTGGTGTAGTTTTGTGCTGTCTCACATAGTCTGGTGTAGTTTTGCGCTGTCTCACACAGTCTAGTGTAGTTTTGTGTTGTCTCACACAGTCTAGTGTAGTTTTGTGCTGTCTCACATAGTCTAGTGTAGTTTTGTGCTGTTTCACATAGTCTACTGTAGTTTTGTGTTGTTTCACAAAGTCTAGTGTAGTTTCGTGTTGGTTAGGATAGTCTAGTGCAGTTTTGTGCTGTCTCACATAGTCTACTGTAGTTTTGTGCTGTCTCACACAGTATGGTGTATCTTTGTGCTGTCTCACACATTCTAGTGTGGTTTTGTGTTGTTTCACATTGTCTAGTGTAGTTTTGTGTTGTTTAGGGTAGTCTAGTGCAGTTTTGTGTTGTTTCACGTAGTCTAGAGTGGTTTTGTGTTGTTGCAGATAGTCTAGTGCAGTTTTGTGTTGTTTCACATAGTCTGGTGTAGTTTTGTGTTGTTTCACATAGTTTAGTGTAGCTTTGTGTTGTTTCACATAGTCTAGAGTAGTTTTGTGTTGTTTCACGTAGTCTAGTGTAGTTTTGTGTTGTTTCACATAGTCTAGTGTAGCTTTGTGTTGTTTCACATAGTCTAGAGTAGTTTTGTGTTGTTTCACATCGTCTGGTGTAGTTTTGTGTTGTTTCAGATAGTCTAGTGCAGTTTTGTGTTGTTTCACATAGTCTAGTGTAGCTTTGTGTTGTTTCACATAGTCTAGTGCAGTTATGTGTTGTTTCACATAGTCTAGTGTAGTTTTGTGTTGTTTCACATAGTCTGGTGTAGTTTTGTGCTGTCTCACACAGTCTGGTGTGGTTTTGTGCTGTCTCACACAGTCTGGTGTAGGTTTGTGCTGTCTCACACAGTCTAGTGTGGTTTTGTGTTGTTTCACACAGTCTAGTGCAGTTTTGTGTTGTTTCACACAGTCTGGTGTAGTTTTGTGCTGTCTCACACAGTCTGGTGTAGTTTTGTGTTGTTTCACACAGTCTGGTGTAGTTTTGTGCTGTCTCAGACAGTCTAGTGCAGTTTTGTGTTGTTTCACATAGTCTGGTGTAGTTTTTTGTAGCTTCACATAGTCTAGTGTAGTGTTGTGTTGTTTCACATAGTCTGGTGTAGTTTTCTGCTGTCTCACACAGTCTAGAGTAGTTTTGTGTTGTTTCACATAGTCTAGTGTAGTTTTCTGTTGCTTAGGGTAGTCTAGTGCAGTTTTGTGTTGTTTCACGTAGTCTAGAGTGGTTTTGTGTTGTTTCACATAGTCTAGTGCAGTTTTGTGTTGTTTCACATAGTCTGGTGTAGTTTTGTGTTCTTTCACATAGCCTGGTGTAGTTTTGTGTTGTTTCACATAGTCCGGTGTAGTTTTGTGCTCTCTCACAAGGTCTAGTGTAGTTTTGTTCTGTCTCACACATTCTACTGTGGTTTTGTGCTGTCTCACACATTCTAGTGTGGTTTTGTGCTGTCTCACATAGTCTAGTGTACTTTTCTGTTGTTTCACATAGCCTGGTGTAGTTTTGTGCTGTCTCACACAGTCTAGTGTAGTTTTGTGCTGTCTCACACAGTATAGAGTAGTTTTGTGTTGTTTCACATAGTCTAGTGTAGTTTTGTGTTGTTTAGGGTAGTCTAGTGCAGTTTTGTGTTGTTTCACGTAGTCTAGAGTGGTTTTGTGTTGTTTCACATAGTACGGTGTGGGTTTGTGCTGTCCCACATAGTCTAGTGTAGTTTTGTGCTGTTTCACATAGTTTAGAGTAGTTTTGTGATGTTTCACATAGTCTAGTGTAGTTTTGTGTTGTTTCACATAGTCTGGTGTAGTTTTGTGTTCTTTCACATAGCCTGGTGTAGTTTTGTGTTGTTTCGCATAGTCCGGTGTAGTTTTGTGCTGTCGCACACAGTCTGGTGTAGTTTTGTGCTGTCTCACACAGTCTAGTGTAGTTTTGTGCTGTCTCACACAGTCTAGTGTAGTTTTGTGCTGTCTCACATAGTCTGGGGTAGTTTTGTGCTGTCTCACACAGTCTGGTGTAGCGTTGTGCTGTCTCACACAGTATGGTGTAGTTTTGTGCTGTCTCACACATTCTAGTGTGGTTTTGTGCTGTCTCACACAGTCTAGTGTAGTTTTGTGCTGACTCACCCAGTCTGGTGTAGTTTTGTGCTGTCTCACATAGTCTGGTGTAGTTTTGTGCTGTCTCACACAGTCTAGTGTAGTTTTGTGTTGTCTCACACAGTCTAGTGTAGTTTTGTGCTGTCTCACATAGTCTAGTGTAGTTTTGTGCTGTTTCACATAGTCTACTGTAGTTTTGTGTTGTTTCACATAGTCTAGTGTAGTTTCGTGTTGTTTAGGGTAGTCTAGTGTAGTTTTGTGCTGTCTCACATAGTCTAGTGTAGTTTTGTGCTGTTTCACATAGTCTACTGCAGTTTTGTGTTGTTTCACATAGTCTAGTGTAGTTTCGTGTTGGTTAGGATAGTCTAGTGCAGTTTTGTGCTGTCTCACATAGTCTACTGTAGTTTTGTGCTGTCTCACACAGTCTAGTGTAGTTTTGTGCTGTCTCACATAGTCTGGTGTAGTTTTGTGCTGTCTCACACAGTCTGGTGTAGTTTTGTGCTGTCGCACACAGTCTGGTGTAGTTTTTGTGCTGTCTCACACAGTCTAGTGTAGTTTTGTGCTGTCTCACACAGTCTAGTGTAGTTTTGTGCTGTCTCACATAGTCTGGTGTAGTTTTGTGCTGTCTCACACAGTCTGGTGTAGCGTTGTGCTGTCTCACACAGTATGGTGTAGTTTTGTGTTGTTTAGGGTAGTCTAGTGCAGTTTTGTGTTGTTTCACGTAGTCTAGAGTGGTTTTGTGTTGTTTCACATAGTCTAGTGCAGTTTTGTGTTGTTTCACATAGTCTGGTGTAGTTTTGTGTTCTTTCACATAGTCCGGTGTAGTTTCGTGCTGTCTCACACAGTCTAGTGTAGTTTTGTGCTGTCTCACACAGTCTAGTGTAGTTTTGTGCTGTCTCACACAGTCTAGTGGTAGTTTTGTGCTGTCTCACACAGTCTGGTGTAGTTTTGTGCTGTCTCACACATTCTAGTGTGGTTTTCTGCAGTCTCACACAGTCTAGTGTAGTTTTGTGCTGTCTCACACAGTCCTAGAGTAGTTTTGTGCTGTCTAACACAGTCTAGAGTAGTTTTGTGTTGTTTCACATAGTCTAGAGTAGTTTCGTGTTGGTTAGGATAGTCTAGTGCAGTTTTGTGTTGTTTCACGTAGTCTAGAATGGTTTTGTGTTGTTTCACATAGTCTAGTGTAGTTTTGTGTTGTTTCACATAGTCCAGTGTAGCTTTGTGTTGTTTCGGGTAGTCTAGATAGATAGATAGATACTTTATTCATCCCCATGGGGAAATTCAACTTTTTTTCCAATGTCCCATACACTTGTTGTAGCAAAACCAATTACATACAATACTTAACTCAGTAAAAAATATGATATGCATCTAAATCACTATCTCAAAAAGCATTAATAATAGCTTTTAAAAAGTTCTTAAGTCCTGGCGGTTGAATTGTAAAGCCTAATGGCATTGGGGAGTATTGACCTCTTCATCCTGTCTGAGGAGCATTGCATCGACAATAACCTGTCACTGAAACTGCTTCTCTGTCTCTGGATGGTGCTATGTAGAGGATGTTCAGAGTTATCCATAATTGACCGTAGCCTACTCAGCGCCCTTCGCTCAGCTACCGATGTTAAACTCTAGTGCAGTTTTGTGTTGTTTCACGTAGTCTAGTGTAGTTTTGTGCTGTCTCACACAGTCTAGTGCAGGTTTGTGTTGTTTCACATAGTATGGTGTAGTTTTGTTCTGTCGCACATAGTCTAGTGTAGTTTTGTGCTGTCTCACACAGTATAGTGTAGTTTTGTGCTGTCTCACATAGTCTAGTGTAGTTTTGTGTTGTTTAACATAGTCTAGAGTAGTTTTGTGTTGTTTCACATAGTCTAGTGCAGTTTTGTGTTGTTTCACATAGTCTAGTGTAGTTTTGTGTTGTTTCACATAGTCTGGTGTAGTTTTGTGCTGTCTCACACAGTCTGGTGTGGTTTTGTGCTGTCTCACACAGTCTGGTGTAGTTTTGTGCTGTCTCACACAGTCTAGTGTGGTTTTGTGTTGTTTCACACAGTCTAGTGCAGTTTTGTGTTGTTTCACACAGTCTGGTGAAGTTTTGTGCTGTCTCACACAGTCTGGTGTAGGTTTGTGTTGTTTCACACAGTCTGGTGTAGTTTTGTGCTGTCTCAGACAGTCTAGTGCAGTTTTGTGTTGTTTCACATAGTCTGGTGTAGTTTTTTGTAGCTTCACATAGTCTAGTGTAGTGTTGTGTTGTTTCACATAGTCTGGTGTAGTTTTCTGCTGTCTCACACAGTCTAGAGTAGTTTTGTGTTGTTTCACATAGTCTAGTGTAGTTTTGTGTTGCTTAGGGTAGTCTAGTGCAGTTTTGTGTTGTTTCACGTAGTCTAGAGTGGTTTTGTGTTGTTTCACATAGTCTAGTGCAGTTTTGTGTTGTTTCACATAGTCTGGTGTAGTTTTGTGCTCTCTCACAAGGTCTAGTGTAGTTTTGTTCTGTCTCACACATTCTACTGTGGTTTTGTGCTGTCTCACATAGTCTAGTGTAGTTTTGTGTTGTTTAGGGTAGTCTAGTGCAGTTTTGTGTTGTTTCACGTAGTCTAGAGTGGTTTTGTGTTGTTTCACATAGTACGGTGTGGGTTTGTGCTGTCCCGCATAGTCTAGTGTAGTTTTGTGCTGTTTCACATAGTTTAGAGTAGTTTTGTGATGTTTCACATAGTCTAGTGTAGTTTTGTGTTGTTTCACATAGTCTGGTGTAGTTTTGTGTTCTTTCACATAGCCTGGTGTAGTTTTGTGTTGTTTCGCATAGTCCGGTGTAGATTTGTGCTGTCGCACACAGTCTGGTGTAGTTTTGTGCTGTCTCACACAGTCTAGTGTAGTTTTGTGCTGTCTCACACAGTCTAGTGTAGTTTTGTGCTGTCTCACATAGTCTTGTGTAGTTTTGTGCTGTCTCACACAGTCTGGTGTAGCTTTGTGCTGTCTCACACAGTATGGTGTAGTTTTGTGCTGTCTCACACATTCTAGTGTGGTTTTGTGCTGTCTCACACAGTCTAGTGTAGTTTTGTGCTGTCTCACCCAGTCTGGTGTAGTTTTGTGCTGTCTCACATAGTCTGGTGTAGTTTTGTGCTGTCTCACACAGTCTAGTGTAGTTTTGTGCTGTCTCACCCAGTCTGGTGTAGTTTTGTGCTGTCTCACATAGTCTGGTGTAGTTTTGTGCTGTCTCACACAGTCTAGTGTAGTTTTGTGTTGTCTCACACAGTCTAGTGTAGTTTTGTGCTGTCTCACATAGTCTAGTGTAGTTTTGTGCTGTTTCACATAGTCTACTGTAGTTTTGTGTTGTTTCTCATAGTCTAGTGTAGTTTCGTGTTGTTTAGGGTAGTCTAGTGTAGTTTTGTGTTGTCTCACACAGTCTAGTGTAGTTTTGTGCTGTCTCACATAGTCTAGTGTAGATATGTGCTGTTTCACATAGTCTACTGCAGTTTTGTGTTGTTTCACATAGTCTAGTGTAGTTTCGTGTTGGTTAGGATAGTCTAGTGCAGTTTTGTGCTGTCTCACATAGTCTACTGTAGTTTTGTGCTGTCTCACACAGTATGGTGTAGTTTTGTGCTGTCTCACACATTCTAGTGTAGTTTTGTGTTGTTTCACATAGTCTAGTGCAGTTTTGTGTTGTTTCAAGTAGTCTAGAGTGGTTTTGTGTTGTTTCACATAGTCTAGTGCAGTTTTGTGTTGTTTCACATAGTCTGGTGTAGTTTTGTGTTCTTTCACATAGCCTAGTGTAGTTTTGTGTTCTTTCACATAGTCCGGTGTAGTTTTGTGCTGTCTCACACAGTCTAGTGTAGTTTTGTGCTGTCTCACACAGTCTAGTGTAGGTTTGTGTTGTTTCACTTAGTCTGGTGTAGTTTTGTGTTGTTTAGGGTAGTCTAGTGCAGTTTTGTGTTGTTTCACGTAGTCTAGAGTGGTTTTGTGTTGTTTCACATAGTCTAGTGCAGTTTTGTGTTGTTTCACATAGTCTGGTGTAGTTTTGTGTTCTTTCACATAGTCCGGTGTAGTTTTGTGCTGTCTCACACAGTCTAGTGTAGTTTTGTGCTGTCTCACACAGTCTAGTGTAGTTTTGTGCTGTCTCACACAGTCTAGTGTAGTTTTGTGCTGTCTCACACAGTCTGGTGTAGTTTTGTGCTGTCTCACACATTCTAGTGTGGTTTTCTGCAGTCTCACACAGTCTAGTGTAGTTTTGTGCTGTCTCACACAGTCTAGAGTAGTTGTGTGCTGTCTAACACAGTCTAGAGTAGTTTTGTGTTGTTTCACATAGTCTAGAGTAGTTTCGTGTTGGTTAGGATAGTCTAGTGCAGTTTTGTGTTGTTTCACGTAGTCTAGAGTGGTTTTGTGTTGTTTCACATAGTCTAGTGTAGTTTTGTGTTGTTTCACATAGTCCAGTGTAGCTTTGTGTTGTTTCGGGTAGTCTAGATAGATAGATAGATAGATAGATAGATAGATAGATAGATAGATAGATAGATAGATAGATAGATAGATAGATAGATAGATAGATAGATAGATAGATAGATAGATAGATAGATAGATACTTTATTCATCCCCATGGGGAAATTCAACCTTTTTTCCAATGTCCCATACACTTGTTGTAGCAAAACCAATTACATACAATACTTAACTCAGTAAAAAATATGATATGCATCTAAATCACTATCTCAAAAAGCATTAATAATAGCTTTTAAAAAGTTCTTAAGTCCTGGCGGTTGAATTGTAAAGCCTAATGGCATTGGGGAGTATTGACCTCTTCATCCTGTCTGAGAGGCATTGCATCGACAGTAACCTGTCACTGAAACTGCTTCTCTGTCTCTGGATGGTGCTATGTAGAGGATGTTCAGAGTTATCCATAATTGACCGTAGCCTACTCAGCGCCCTTCGCTCAGCTACCGATGTTAAACTCTAGTGCAGTTTTGTGTTGTTTCACGTAGTCTAGTGTAGTTTTGTGTTGTTTCACGTAGTCTAGTGTAGTTTTGTGCTGTCTCACACAGTCTAGTGCAGTTTTGTGTTGTTTCACATAGTATGGTGTAGTTTTGTGCTGTCGCACATAGTCTAGTGTAGTTTTGTGCTGTCTCACACAGTATAGTGTAGTTTTGTGCTGTCTCACATAGTCTAGTGTAGATTTGTGTTGTTTCACATAGTCTAGAGTAGTTTTGTGTTGTTTCACATAGTCCGGTGTGGTTTTGTGCTGTCTCACATTGTCTAGAGTAGTATTGTGCTGTCTCAAATAGTCTAGTGTAGTTTTGTGCTGTTTCACATAGTTTAGAGTAGTTTTGTGTTGTTTCACATCGTCTAGTGTAGTTTTGTGTTGTTTCACATAGTCTGGTGTAGTTTTGTGTTCTTTCACATAGACTGGTGTAGTTTTGTGTTGTTTCGCATAGTCCGGTGTAGTTTTGTGCTGTCTCACACAGTCTAGTGTAGTTTTGTGCTGTCTCACACATTCTAGTGTGGTTTTGTGCTGTCGCACACACTCTGGTGTAGTTTTGTGTTGTCTCACACAGTCTGGTGTAGTTTTGTGCTGTCTCACACAGTCTGGTGTAGTTTTGTGCTGTCTCACACAGCCTGGTGTAGTTTTGTGTTCTTTCGCATAGTCTGGTGTAGTTTTGTGCTGTCTCACACAGTCTAGTGTAGTTTTGTGCTGTCTCACACATTCCAGTGTGGTTTTGTGCTGTCTCACACAGTCTGGTGTAGTATTGTGCTGTCTCACACAGTCTAGTGTAGTTTTGTGCTGTCTCACACAGTCTGGTGTAGTTTTGTGCTGTCTCACACAGTCTGGAGTAGTTTTGTGTTGTTTCACATAGTCTAGTGTAGTTCCGTGTTGGTTAGGATAGTCTAGTGCAGTTTTGTGTTGTTTCACGTAGTCTAGAGTGGTTTTATGTTGTTTCACATAGTCTAGTGTAGTTTTGTGTTGTTTCACATAGTCCAGTGTAGCTTTGTGTTGTTTCGGGTAGTCTAGATAGATAGATAGATAGATAGATAGATAGATAGATAGATAGATAGATAGATAGATACTTTATTCATCCCCATGGGGGAAATTCAACTTTTTTTCCAATGTCCCATACACTTGTTGTAGCAAAACTAATTACATACAATACTTAACTCAGTAAAAAATATGATATGCATCTAAATCACTATCTCAAAAAGCATTAATAAAGCTTTTAAAAAGTTCTTAAGTCCTGGCGGTTGAATTGTAAAGCCTAATGGCATTGGGGAGTATTGACCTCTTCATCCTGTCTGAGGAGCATTGCATCGATAGTAACCTGTCGCTGAAACTGCTTCTCTGTCTCTGGATGGTGCTATGTAGAGGATGTTCAGAGTTATCCATAATTGACCGTAGCCTACTCAGCGCCCTTCGCTCAGCTACCGATGTTAAACTCTAGTGCAGTTTTGTGTTGTTTCACGTAGTCCGGTGTGGTTTTGTGCTGTCTCACATAGTCTAGAGTAGTTTTGTGCTGTCTCACATAGTCTAGTGTAGTTTTGTGCTGTTTCACATAGTTTAGAGTAGTTTTGTGTTGTTTCACATAGTCTAGTATAGTTTTGTGTTGTTTCACATAGTCTGGTGTAGTTTTGTGCTGTCTCACACAGTCTGGTGTAGCTTTGTGCTGTCTCACACAGTATGGTGTAGTTTTGTGCTGTCTCACACATTCTAGTGTGGTTTTGTGCTGTCTCACACAGTCTAGTGTAGTTTTGTGCTGTCTCACACAGTCTGGTGTAGTTTTGTGCTGTCTCACATAGTCTGGTGTAGTTTTGTGCTGTCTCACACAGTCTAGTGTAGTTTTGTGTTGTCTCACACAGTCTAGTGTGGTTTTGTGCTGTCTCACATAGTCTAGAGTAGTTTTGTGCTGTCTCAAATAGTCTAGTGTAGTTTTGTGCTGTTTCACATAGTTTAGAGTAGTTTTGTGTTGTTTCACATCGTCTAGTGTAGTTTTGTGTTGTTTCACATAGTCTGGTGTAGTTTTGTGTTCTTTCACATAGACTGGTGTAGTTTTGTGTTGTTTCGCATAGTCCGGTGTAGTTTTGTGCTGTCTCACACAGTCTAGTGTAGTTTTGTGCTGTCTCACACATTCTAGTGTGGTTTTGTGCTGTCGCACACACTCTGGTGTGGTTTTGTGTTGTCTCACACAGTCTGGTGTAGTTTTGTGCTGTCTCACACAGTCTGGTGTAGTTTTGTGCTGTCTCACACAGCCTGGTGTAGTTTTGTGTTCTTTCAATAGTCTGGTGTAGTTTTGTGCTGTCTCACACAGTCTAGTGTAGTTTTGTGCTGTCTCACACATTCTAGTGTGGTTTTGTGCTGTCTCACACAGTCTGGTGTAGTATTGTGCTGTCTCACACAGTCTAGTGTAGTTTTGTGCTGTCTCACACAGTCTGGTGTAGTTTTCTGCTGTCTCACACAGTCTGGAGTAGTTTTGTGTTGTTTCACATAGTCTAGTGTAGTTTCGTGTTGGTTAGGATAGTCTAGTGCAGTTTTGTGTTGTTTCACGTAGTCTAGAGTGGTTTTATGTTGTTTCACATTGTCTAGTGTAGTTTTGTGTTGTTTCACATAGTCCAGTGTAGCTTTGTGTTGTTTCGGGTAGTCTAGATAGATAGATAGATAGATAGATAGATAGATAGATAGATAGATAGATAGATAGATAGATAGATAGATACTTTATTCATCCCCATGGGGAAATTCAACTTTTTTTCCAATGTCCCATACACTTGTTGTAGCAAAACCAATTACATACAATACTTAACTCAGTAAAAAATATGATATGCATCTAAATCACTATCTCAAAAAGCATTAATAATAGCTTTTAAAAAGTTCTTAAGTCCTGGCGGTTGAATTGTAAAGCCTAATGGCATTGGGGAGTATTGACCTCTTCATCCTGTCTGAGGAGCATTGCATCGACAATAACCTGTCACTGAAACTGCTTCTCTGTCTCTGGATGGTGCTATGTAGAGGATGTTCAGAGTTATCCATAATTGACCGTAGCCTACTCAGCGCCCTTCGCTCAGCTACCGATGTTAAACTCTAGTGCAGTTTTGTGTTGTTTCACGTAGTCTAGTGTAGTTTTGTGTTGTTTCACGTAGTCTAGTGTAGTTTTGTGCTGTCTCACACAGTCTAGTGCAGGTTTGTGTTGTTTCACATAGTATGGTGTAGTTTTGTTCTGTCGCACATAGTCTAGTGTAGTTTTGTGCTGTCTCACACAGTATAGTGTAGTTTTGTGCTGTCTCACATAGTCTAGTGTAGTTTTGTGTTGTTTAACATAGTCTAGAGTAGTTTTGTGTTGTTTCACATAGTCTAGTGCAGTTTTGTGTTGTTTCACATAGTCTAGTGTAGTTTTGTGTTGTTTCACATAGTCTGGTGTAGTTTTGTGCTGTCTCACACAGTCTGGTGTGGTTTTGTGCTGTCTCACACAGTCTGGTGTAGTTTTGTGCTGTCTCACACAGTTTAGTGTGGTTTTGTGTTGTTTCACACAGTCTAGTGCAGTTTTGTGTTGTTTCACACAGTCTGGTGAAGTTTTGTGCTGTCTCACACAGTCTGGTGTAGGTTTGTGTTGTTTCACACAGTCTGGTGTAGTTTTGTGCTGTCTCAGACAGTCTAGTGCAGTTTTGTGTTGTTTCACATAGTCTGGTGTAGTTTTTTGTAGCTTCACATAGTCTAGTGTAGTGTTGTGTTGTTTCACATAGTCTGGTGTAGTTTTCTGCTGTCTCACACAGTCTAGAGTAGTTTTGTGTTGTTTCACATAGTCTAGTGTAGTTTTGTGTTGCTTAGGGTAGTCTAGTGCAGTTTTGTGTTGTTTCACGTAGTCTAGAGTGGTTTTGTGTTGTTTCACATAGTCTAGTGCAGTTTTGTGTTGTTTCACATAGTCTGGTGTAGTTTTGTGCTCTCTCACAAGGTCTAGTGTAGTTTTGTTCTGTCTCACACATTCTACTGTGGTTTTGTGCTGTCTCACATAGTCTAGTGTAGTTTTGTGTTGTTTAGGGTAGTCTAGTGCAGTTTTGTGTTGTTTCACGTAGTCTAGAGTGGGTTTTGTGTTGTTTCACATAGTACGGTGTGGGTTTGTGCTGTCCCGCATAGTCTAGTGTAGTTTTGTGCTGTTTCACATAGTTTAGAGTAGTTTTGTGATGTTTCACATAGTCTAGTGTAGTTTTGTGTTGTTTCACATAGTCTGGTGTAGTTTTGTGTTCTTTCACATAGCCTGGTGTAGTTTTGTGTTGTTTCGCATAGTCCGGTGTAGTTTTGTGCTGTCGCACACAGTCTGGTGTAGTTTTGTGCTGTCTCACACAGTCTAGTGTAGTTTTGTGCTGTCTCACACAGTCTAGTGTAGTTTTGTGCTGTCTCACATAGTCTGGTGTAGTTTTGTGCTGTCTCACACAGTCTGGTGTAGCTTTGTGCTGTCTCACACAGTATGGTGTAGTTTTGTGCTGTCTCACACATTCTAGTGTGGTTTTGTGCTGTCTCACACAGTCTAGTGTAGTTTTGTGCTGTCTCACCCAGTCTGGTGTAGTTTTGTGCTGTCTCACATAGTGTGGTGTAGTTTTGTGCTGTCTCACACAGTCTAGTGTAGTTTTGTGCTGTCTCACCCAGTCTGGTGTAGTTTTGTGCTGTCTCACATAGTCTGGTGTAGTTTTGTGCTGTCTCACACAGTCTAGTGTAGTTTTGTGTTGTCTCACACAGTCTAGTGTAGTTTTGTGCTGTCTCACATAGTCTAGTGTAGTTTTGTGCTGTTTCACATAGTCTACTGTAGTTTTGTGTTGTTTCTCATAGTCTAGTGTAGTTTCGTGTTGTTTAGGGTAGTCTAGTGTAGTTTTGTGTTGTCTCACACAGTCTAGTGTAGTTTTGTGCTGTCTCACATAGTCTAGTGTAGTTATGTGCTGTTTCACATAGTCTACTGCAGTTTTGTGTTGTTTCACATAGTCTAGTGTAGTTTCGTGTTGGTTAGGATAGTCCTAGTGCAGTTTTGTGCTGTCTCACATAGTCTACTGTAGTTTTGTGCTGTCTCACACAGTATGGTGTAGTTTTGTGCTGTCTCACACATTCTAGTGTAGTTTTGTGTTGTTTCACATAGTCTAGTGCAGTTTTGTGTTGTTTCAAGTAGTCTAGAGTGGTTTTGTGTTGTTTCACATAGTCTAGTGCAGTTTTGTGTTGTTTCACATAGTCTGGTGTAGTTTTGTGTTCTTTCACATAGCCTAGTGTAGTTTTGTGTTCTTTCACATAGTCCGGTGTAGTTTTGTGCTGTCTCACACAGTCTAGTGTAGTTTTGTGCTGTCTCACACAGTCTAGTGTAGGTTTGTGTTGTTTCACTTAGTCCTGGTGTAGTTTTGTGTTGTTTAGGGTAGTCTAGTGCAGTTTTGTGTTGTTTCACGTAGTCTAGAGTGGTTTTGTGTTGTTTCACATAGTCTAGTGCAGTTTTGTGTTGTTTCACATAGTCTGGTGTAGTTTTGTGTTCTTTCACATAGTCCGGTGTAGTTTTGTGCTGTCTCACACAGTCTAGTGTAGTTTTGTGCTGTCTCACACAGTCTAGTGTAGTTTTGTGCTGTCTCACACAGTCTAGTGTAGTTTTGTGCTGTCTCACACAGTCTGGTGTAGTTTTGTGCTGTCTCACACATTCTAGTGTGGTTTTCTGCAGTCTCACACAGTCTAGTGTAGTTTTGTGCTGTCTCACACAGTCTAGAGTAGTTGTGTGCTGTCTAACACAGTCTAGAGTAGTTTTGTGTTGTTTCACATAGTCTAGAGTAGTTTCGTGTTGGTTAGGATAGTCTAGTGCAGTTTTGTGTTGTTTCACGTAGTCTAGAGTGGTTTTGTGTTGTTTCACATAGTCTAGTGTAGTTTTGTGTTGTTTCACATAGTCCAGTGTAGCTTTGTGTTGTTTCGGGTAGTCTAGATAGATAGATAGATAGATAGATAGATAGATAGATAGATAGATAGATAGATAGATAGATAGATAGATAGATAGATAGATAGATAGATAGATAGATAGATACTTTATTCATCCCCATGGGGAAATTCAACCTTTTTTCTAATGTCCCATACACTTGTTGTAGCAAAACCAATTACATACAATACTTAACTCAGTAAAAAATATGATATGCATCTAAATCACTATCTCAAAAAGCATTAATAATAGCTTTTAAAAAGTTCTTAAGTCCTGGCGGTTGAATTGTAAAGCCTAATGGCATTGGGGAGTATTGACCTCTTCATCCTGTCTGAGAGGCATTGCATCGACAGTAACCTGTCACTGAAACTGCTTCTCTGTCTCTGGATGGTGCTATGTAGAGGATGTTCAGAGTTATCCATAATTGACCGTAGCCTACTCAGCGCCCTTCGCTCAGCTACCGATGTTAAACTCTAGTGCAGTTTTGTGTTGTTTCACGTAGTCTAGTGTAGTTTTGTGTTGTTTCACGTAGTCTAGTGTAGTTTTGTGCTGTCTCACACAGTCTAGTGCAGTTTTGTGTTGTTTCACATAGTATGGTGTAGTTTTGTGCTGTCGCACATAGTCTAGTGTAGTTTTGTGCTGTCTCACACAGTATAGTGTAGTTTTGTGCTGTCTCACATAGTCTAGTGTAGTTTTGTGTTGTTTCACATAGTCTAGAGTAGTTTTGTGTTGTTTCACATAGTCCGGTGTGGTTTTGTGCTGTCTCACATAGTCTAGAGTAGTTTTGTGCTGTCTCAAATAGTCTAGTGTAGTTTTGTGCTGTTTCACATAGTTTAGAGTAGTTTTGTGTTGTTTCACATCGTCTAGTGTAGTTTTGTGTTGTTTCACATAGTCTGGTGTAGTTTTGTGTTCTTTCACATAGACTGGTGTAGTTTTGTGTTGTTTCGCATAGTCCGGTGTAGTTTTGTGCTGTCTCACACAGTCTAGTGTAGTTTTGTGCTGTCTCACACATTCTAGTGTGGTTTTGTGCTGTCGCACACACTCTGGTGTAGTTTTGTGTTGTCTCACACAGTCTGGTGTAGTTTTGTGCTGTCTCACACAGTCTGGTGTAGTTTTTGTGCTGTCTCACACAGTCTGGTGTAGTTTTGTGTTCTTTCGCATAGTCTGGTGTAGTTTTGTGCTGTCTCACACAGTCTAGTGTAGTTTTGTGCTGTCTCACACATTCTAGTGTGGTTTTGTGCTGTCTCACACTGTCTGGTGTAGTATTGTGCTGTCTCACACAGTCTAGTGTAGTTTTGTGCTGTCTCACACAGTCTGGTGTAGTTTTGTGCTGTCTCACACAGTCTGGAGTAGTTTTGTGTTGTTTCACATAGTCTAGTGTAGTTTCGTGTTGGTTAGGATAGTCTAGTGCAGTTTTGTGTTGTTTCACGTAGTCTAGAGTGGTTTTATGTTGTTTCACATTGTCCTAGTGTAGTTTTGTGTTGTTTCACATAGTCCAGTGTAGCTTTGTGTTGTTTCGGGTAGTCTAGATAGATAGATAGATAGATAGATAGATACTTTATTCATCCCCATGGGGAAATTCAACTTTTTTTCCAATGTCCCATACACTTGTTGTAGCAAAACTAATTACATACAATACTTAACTCAGTAAAAAATATGTTATGCATCTAAATCACTATCTCAAAAAGCATTAATAATAGCTTTTAAAAAGTTCTTAAGTCCTGGCGGTTGAATTGTAAAGCCTAATGGCATTGGGGAGTATTGACCTCTTCATCCTGTCTGAGGAGCATTGCATCGATAGTAACCTGTCGCTGAAACTGCTTCTCTGTCTCTGGATGGTGCTATGTAGAGGATGTTCAGAGTTATCCATAATTGACCGTAGCCTACTCAGCGCCCTTCGCTCAGCTACCGATGTTAAACTCTAGTGCAGTTTTTGTGTTGTTTCACGTAGTCCGGTGTGGTTTTGTGCTGTCTCACATAGTCTAGAGTAGTTTTGTGCTGTCTCACATAGTCTAGTGTAGTTTTGTGCTGTTTCACATAGTTTAGAGTAGTTTTGTGTTGTTTCACATAGTCTAGTATAGTTTTGTGTTGTTTCACATAGTCTGGTGTAGTTTTGTGCTGTCTCACACAGTCTGGTGTAGCTTTGTGCTGTCTCACACAGTATGGTGTAGTTTTGTGCTGTCTCACACATTCTAGTGTGGTTTTGTGCTGTCTCACACAGTCTAGTGTAGTTTTGTGCTGTCTCACACAGTCTGGTGTAGTTTTGTACTGTCTCACATAGTCTGGTGTAGTTTTGTGCTGTCTCACACAGTCTAGTGTAGTTTGTGTTGTCTCACACAGTCCTAGTGTAGTTTTGTGCTGTCTCACATAGTCTAGTGTAGTTTTGTGCTGTTTCACATAGTCTACTGTAGTTTTGTGTTGTTTCACATAGTCTAGTGTAGTTTCGTGTTGGTTAGGATAGTCTAGTGCAGTTTTGTGCTGTCTCACATAGTCTACTGTAGTTTTGTGCTGTCTCACACAGTATGGTGTATCGTTGTGCTGTCTCACACATTCTAGTGTGGTTTTGTGTTGTTTCACATTGTCTAGTGTAGTTTTGTGTTGTTTAGGGTAGTCTAGTGCAGTTTTGTGTTGTTTCACATAGTCTGGTGTAGTTTTGTGTTGTTTCACATAGTTTAGTGTAGCTTTGTGTTGTTTCACATAGTCTAGAGTAGTTTTGTGTTGTTTCACGTAGTCTAGTGTAGTTTTGTGTTGTTTCACATAGTCTAGTGTAGCTTTGTGTTGTTTCACATAGTCTAGAGTAGTTTTGTGTTGTTTCACATCGTCTGGTGTAGTTTTGTGTTGTTTCACATAGTCTAGTGTAGTTTTGTGATGTTTCACATAGTCTAGTGTAGTTTTGTGTTGTTTCACATAGTCTGGTGTAGTTTTGTGTTCTTTCACATAGCCTGGTGTAGTTTTGTGTTGTTTCGCATAGTCCGGTGTAGTTTTGTGCTGTCGCACACAGTCTGGTGTAGTTTTGTGCTGTCTCACACAGTCTAGTGTAGTTTTGTGCTGTCTCACACAGTCTAGTGTAGTTTTGTGCTGTCTCACATAGTCTGGTGTAGTTTTGTGCTGTCTCACACAGTCTGGTGTAGCTTTGTGCTGTCTCACACAGTATGGTGTAGTTTTGTGCTGTCTCACACATTCTAGTGTGGTTTTGTGCTGTCTCACACAGTCTAGTGTAGTTTTGTGCTGTCTCACCCAGTCTGGTGTAGTTTTGTGCTGTCTCACATAGTCTGGTGTAGTTTTGTGCTGTCTCACACAGTCTAGTGTAGTTTTGTGTTGTCTCACACAGTCTAGTGTAGTTTTGTGCTGTCTCACATAGTCTAGTGTAGTTTTGTGCTGTTTCACATAGTCTACTGTAGTTTAGTGTTGTTTCACATAGTCTAGTGCAGTTTCGTGTTGTTTAGGGTAGTCTAGTGTAGTTTTGTGTTGTCTCACACAGTCTAGTGTAGTTTTGTGCTGTCTCACATAGTCTAGTGTAGTTTTGTGCTGTTTCACATAGTCTACTGCAGTTTTGTGTTGTTTCACATAGTCTAGTGTAGTTTCGTGTTGGTTAGGATAGTCTAGTGCAGTTTTGTGCTGTCTCACATAGTCTACTGTAGTTTTGTGCTGTCTCACACAGTATGGTGTAGGTTTGTGCTGTCTCACACATTCTAGTGTAGTTTTGTGTTGTTTCACATAGTCTAGTGCAGTTTTGTGTTGTTTCAAGTAGTCTAGAGTGGTTTTGTGTTGTTTCACATAGTCTAGTGCAGTTTCGTGTTGTTTCACATAGTCTGGTGTAGTTTTGTGTTGTTTAGGGTAGTCTAGTGTAGTTTTGTGTTGTCTCACACAGTCTAGTGTAGTTTTGTGCTGTCTCACATAGTCTAGTGTAGTTTTGTGCTGTTTCACATAGTCTACTGCAGTTTTGTGTTGTTTCACATAGTCTAGTGTAGTTTCGTGTTGGTTAGGATAGTCTAGTGCAGTTTTGTGCTGTCTCACACAGTCTAGTGTAGTTTTGTGCTGTCTCACACAGTCTAGTGTAGGTTTGTGTTGTTTCACTTAGTCTGGTGTAGTTTTGTGTTGTTTAGGGTAGTCTAGTGCAGTTTTGTGTTGTTTCACGTAGTCTAGAGTGGTTTTGTGTTGTTTCACATAGTCTAGTGCAGTTTTGTGTTGTTTCACATAGTCTGGTGTAGTTTTGTGTTCTTTCACATAGTCCGGTGTAGTTTTGTGCTGTCTCACACAGTCTAGTGTAGTTTTGTGCTGTCTCACACAGTCTAGTGTAGTTTTGTGCTGTCTCACACAGTCTAGTGTAGTTTTGTGCTGTCTCACACAGTCTGGTGTAGTTTTGTGCTGTCTCACACATTCTAGTGTGGTTTTCTGCAGTCTCACACAGTCTAGTGTAGTTTTGTGCTGTCTCACACAGTCTAGAGTAGTTGTGTGCTGTCTAACACAGTCTAGAGTAGTTTTGTGTTGTTTCACATAGTCTAGAGTAGTTTCGTGTTGGTTAGGATAGTCTAGTGCAGTTTTGTGTTGTTTCACGTAGTCTAGAGTGGTTTTGTGTTGTTTCACATAGTCTAGTGTAGTTTTGTGTTGTTTCACATAGTCCAGTGTAGCTTTGTGTTGTTTGGGTCGGTAGTCTAGATAGATAGATAGATAGATAGATAGATAGATAGATAGATAGATAGATAGATAGATAGATAGATAGATAGATAGATAGATAGATAGATAGATAGATAGATAGATACTTTATTCATCCCCATGGGGAAATTCAACCTTTTTTTCCAATGTCCCATACACTTGTTGTAGCAAAAACCAATTACATACAATACTTAACTCAGTAAAAAATATGATATGCATCTAAATCACTATCTCAAAAAGCATTAATAATAGCTTTTAAAAAGTTCTTAAGTCCTGGCGGTTGAATTGTAAAGCCTAATGGCATTGGGGAGTATTGACCTCTTCATCCTGTCTGAGAGGCATTGCATCGACAGTAACCTGTCACTGAAACTGCTTCTCTGTCTCTGGATGGTGCTATGTAGAGGATGTTCAGAGTTATCCATAATTGACCGTAGCCTACTCAGCGCCCTTCGCTCAGCTACCGATGTTAAACTCTAGTGCAGTTTTGTGTTGTTTCACGTAGTCTAGTGTAGTTTTGTGTTGTTTCACGTAGTCTAGTGTAGTTTTGTGCTGTCTCACACAGTCTAGTGCAGTTTTGTGTTGTTTCACATAGTATGGTGTAGTTTTGTGCTGTCGCACATAGTCTAGTGTAGTTTTGTGCTGTCTCACACAGTATAGTGTAGTTTTGTGCTGTCTCACATAGTCTAGTGTAGTTTTGTGTTGTTTCACATAGTCTAGAGTAGTTTTGTGTTGTTTCACATAGTCCGGTGTGGTTTTGTGCTGTCTCACATAGTCTAGAGTAGTTTTGTGCTGTCTCAAATAGTCTAGTGTAGTTTTGTGCTGTTTCACATAGTTTAGAGTAGTTTTGTGTTGTTTCACATCGTCTAGTGTAGTTTTGTGTTGTTTCACATAGTCTGGTGTAGTTTTGTGTTCTTTCACATAGACTGGTGTAGTTTTGTGTTGTTTCGCATAGTCCGGTGTAGTTTTGTGCTGTCTCACACAGTCTAGTGTAGTTTTGTGCTGTCTCACACATTCTAGTGTGGTTTTGTGCTGTCGCACACACTCTGGTGTAGTTTTGTGTTGTCTCACACAGTCTGGTGTAGTTTTGTGCTGTCTCACACAGTCTGGTGTAGTTTTGTGCTGTCTCACACAGTCTGGTGTAGTTTTGTGTTCTTTCGCATAGTCTGGTGGTAGTTTTGTGCTGTCTCACACAGTCTAGTGTAGTTTTGTGCTGTCTCACACATTCTAGTGTGGTTTTGTGCTGTCTCACACAGTCTGGTGTAGTATTGTGCTGTCTCACACAGTCTAGTGTAGTTTTGTGCTGTCTCACACAGTCTGGTGTAGTTTTGTGCTGTCTCACACAGTCTGGAGTAGTTTTGTGTTGTTTCACATAGTCTAGTGTAGTTTCGTGTTGGTTAGGATAGTCTAGTGCAGTTTTGTGTTGTTTCACGTAGTCTAGAGTGGTTTTATGTTGTTTCACATTGTCTAGTGTAGTTTTGTGTTGTTTCACATAGTCCAGTGTAGCTTTGTGTTGTTTCGGGTAGTCTAGATAGATAGATAGATAGATAGATAGATACTTTATTCATCCCCATGGGGAAATTCAACTTTTTTTCCAATGTCCCATACACTTGTTGTAGCAAAACTAATTACATACAATACTTAACTCAGTAAAAAATATGTTATGCATCTAAATCACTATCTCAAAAAGCATTAATAATAGCTTTTAAAAAGTTCTTAAGTCCTGGCGGTTGAATTGTAAAGCCTAATGGCATTGGGGAGTATTGACCTCTTCATCCTGTCTGAGGAGCATTGCATCGATAGTAACCTGTCGCTGAAACTGCTTCTCTGTCTCTGGATGGTGCTATGTAGAGGATGTTCAGAGTTATCCATAATTGACCGTAGCCTACTCAGCGCCCTTCGCTCAGCTACCGATGTTAAACTCTAGTGCAGTTTTGTGTTGTTTCACGTAGTCCGGTGTGGTTTTGTGCTGTCTCACATAGTCTAGAGTAGTTTTGTGCTGTCTCACATAGTCTAGTGTAGTTTTGTGCTGTTTCACATAGTTTAGAGTAGTTTTGTGTTGTTTCACATAGTCTAGTATAGTTTTGTGTTGTTTCACATAGTCTGGTGTAGTTTTGTGCTGTCTCACACAGTCTGGTGTAGCTTTGTGCTGTCTCACACAGTATGGTGTAGTTTTTGTGCTGTCTCACACATTCTAGTGTGGTTTTGTGCTGTCTCACACAGTCTAGTGTAGTTTTGTGCTGTCTCACACAGTCTGGTGTAGTTTTGTACTGTCTCACATAGTCTGGTGTAGTTTTGTGCTGTCTCACACAGTCTAGTGTAGTTTTGTGTTGTCTCACACAGTCTAGTGTAGTTTTGTGCTGTCTCACATAGTCCTAGTGTAGTTTTGTGCTGTTTCACATAGTCTACTGTAGTTTTGTGTTGTTTCACATAGTCTAGTGTAGTTTCGTGTTGGTTAGGATAGTCTAGTGCAGTTTTGTGCTGTCTCACATAGTCTACTGTAGTTTTGTGCTGTCTCACACAGTATGGTGTATCGTTGTGCTGTCTCACACATTCTAGTGTGGTTTTGTGTTGTTTCACATTGTCTAGTGTAGTTTTGTGTTGTTTAGGGTAGTCTAGTGCAGTTTTGTGTTGTTTCACATAGTCTGGTGTAGTTTTGTGTTGTTTCACATAGTTTAGTGTAGCTTTGTGTTGTTTCACATAGTCTAGAGTAGTTTTGTGTTGTTTCACGTAGTCTAGTGTAGTTTTGTGTTGTTTCACATAGTCTAGTGTAGCTTTGTGTTGTTTCACATAGTCTAGAGTAGTTTTGTGTTGTTTCACATCGTCTGGTGTAGTTTTGTGTTGTTTCACATAGTCTAGTGTAGTTTTGTGATGTTTCACATAGTCTAGTGTAGTTTTGTGTTGTTTCACATAGTCTGGTGTAGTTTTGTGTTCTTTCACATAGCCTGGTGTAGTTTTGTGTTGTTTCGCATAGTCCGGTGTAGTTTTGTGCTGTCGCACACAGTCTGGTGTAGTTTTGTGCTGTCTCACACAGTCTAGTGTAGTTTTGTGCTGTCTCACACAGTCTAGTGTAGTTTTGTGCTGTCTCACATAGTCTGGTGTAGTTTTGTGCTGTCTCACACAGTCTGGTGTAGCTTTGTGCTGTCTCACACAGTATGGTGTAGTTTTGTGCTGTCTCACACATTCTAGTGTGGTTTTGTGCTGTCTCACACAGTCTAGTGTAGTTTTGTGCTGTCTCACCCAGTCTGGTGTAGTTTTGTGCTGTCTCACATAGTCTGGTGTAGTTTTGTGCTGTCTCACACAGTCTAGTGTAGTTTTGTGTTGTCTCACACAGTCTAGTGTAGTTTTGTGCTGTCTCACATAGTCTAGTGTAGTTTTGTGCTGTTTCACATAGTCTACTGTAGTTTAGTGTTGTTTCACATAGTCTAGTGCAGTTTCGTGTTGTTTAGGGTAGTCTAGTGTAGTTTTGTGTTGTCTCACACAGTCTAGTGTAGTTTTGTGCTGTCTTTTTGTGCTGTCTCACATAGTCTAGTGTAGTTTTGTGCTGTTTCACATAGTCTACTGCAGTTTTGTGTTGTTTCACATAGTCTAGTGTAGTTTCGTGTTGGTTAGGATAGTCTAGTGCAGTTTTGTGCTGTCTCACATAGTCTACTGTAGTTTTGTGCTGTCTCACACAGTATGGTGTAGGTTTGTGCTGTCTCACACATTCTAGTGTAGTTTTGTGTTGTTTCACATAGTCTAGTGCAGTTTTGTGTTGTTTCAAGTAGTCTAGAGTGGTTTTGTGTTGTTTCACATAGTCTAGTGCAGTTTCGTGTTGTTTCACATAGTCTGGTGTAGTTTTGTGTTGTTTAGGGTAGTCTAGTGTAGTTTTGTGTTGTCTCACACAGTCTAGTGTAGTTTTGTGCTGTCTCACATAGTCTAGTGTAGTTTTGTGCTGTTTCACATAGTCTACTGCAGTTTTGTGTTGTTTCACATAGTCTAGTGTAGTTTCGTGTTGGTTAGGATAGTCTAGTGCAGTTTTGTGCTGTCTCACACAGTCTAGTGTAGTTTTGTGCTGTCTCACACAGTCTAGTGTAGGTTTGTGTTGATTCACTTAGTCTGGTGTAGTTTTGTGTTGTTTAGGGTAGTCTAGTGCAGTTTTGTGTTGTTTCACGTAGTCTAGAGTGGTTTTGTGTTGTTTCACATAGTCTAGTGCAGTTTTGTGTTGTTTCACATAGTCTGGTGTAGTTTTGTGTTCTTTCTCATAGTCCGGTGTAGTTTTGTGCTGTCTCACACAGTCTAGCGTAGTTTTGTGCTGTCGCACACAGTCTAGTGTAGTTTTGTGCTGTCTCACACAGTCTAGTGTAGTTTTGTGCTGTCTCACACAGTCTGGTGTAGTTTTGTGCTGTCTCACACATTCTAGTGTGGTTTTCTGCAGTCTCACACAGTCTAGTGTAGTTTTGTGCTGTCTCACACAGTCTAGAGTAGTTTTGTGCTGTCTAACACAGTCTAGAGTAGTTTTGTGTTGTTTCACATTGTCTAGAGTAGTTTCGTGTTGGTTAGGATAGTCTAGTGCAGTTTTGTGTTGTTTCACGTAGTCTAGAGTGGTTTTGTGTTGTTTCACATAGTCTAGTGTAGTTTTTGTGTT